>NW_008705364.1:685851-817308 GCF_000326865.2 Helobdella robusta | reverse complement strand
TTATTTGTCGTTTTGAGGATCATTTAATAGTTGGATCAGAGGAATGTTGCAAGTGCCTGCAGTTGAGATGCTATCACTATTGATTCTTTTATTAATTACCATACAACAAATATAAAAAAACAAGCAAACATACAAACAAAAATGCAAACACACCCAAAACATTCATCTTCATATATATATATACTAATCCTTCTATTGAAATCATATAGGGTTATATAGGTTTTGATAGTTATATAGAATTATATAGAGTTATATACAGAGTTATATAGAGTTATATAAAGTTGAATAGAGTTAATAATAGTTATATAGAGTTAAAAGTGTATCAATTAGACAATAATCTGAAGAAGCAGATTTGCAATGATGTGTACAAACAAAATTTGTAATCTAAATAAATTAAATGTAATTCATTCGCAAGTTGTAAATTTTGTTTGGATGGCGAAAACTTAGAACTGAAGGATTGCCATACAGACACATACATACATATTCACACATACATACATATTCACACACATACATATTCACACACATACATACATATTCACACACATACATACATATTCACACACATACATGCATACATACATATTCACACACATACATACATATACATACATATCTACGTATATGCATCAATACACACACTCATACATGCATGCATACTAAATTCATCAAAATATATAAACAGACTTGCACATAAAAAAGTATACAAACATTAAAACAACTAACTGCAAACATGCAAATACAACGACATACATACCTTGAATACAAACAGATAACATACAAAACAAACAAGCAAACATCTTTTTATGTTTCTTCCTAAATTTTCCAACCACGAATGTGATGCATATCACAAACTTGCCTGAATACGTCTTATATAAGTACAAACAAAACCACACGCGATTTGGCATTCATGTACTCATACATACATATATAACTATATACCTATATATATATAGGTATATAGTTATATATGTATGTATGTATGTATGTATGTATGTATGTATGTATGTATGTATGTATGTATGTATGTATGTACGTATGTATGTATGTACGTATGTATGTATATATGGTCCTCTTGTTGATAAAAGCTATGTGGGAGCTAAAATCAATTACAGGTTCCAGTGTTCATTTATGTTCGGGGTTCCTTCACAGAAAGGTACTTCGTTGTTCCCTCCATAATACAAAATGCATTAAATCTGTGTAATAATATTGAAATTTATTGTTTTATGTAACGTTTAGCTTCCGGATTGCCAGAAATCTCGACAACTTTTGCTATTAACTGATTGATAAATGTTTGTGTTTGCCCATTAGTTGGGCCAAATGTTTCAATGCAAACTGGTATAAACATTTTGATGCTATCATTTAAAGTGGCATATTTTATTGTTTTTTGGTCAGACGCTTTTATCGCGGCGGTCCCAGCCTCCGTTGACGTAAAACCGATGCATCTATCGGCCATTGTGTGCGGAAAAGTTACGTCCCACGCCAAGAAGCGTCCTTGGGCCCAAGGAACCACTGCGTATCCGTCCGGTCTCTAGTTACCATTTTCAAGCAGTCCGGCTGGCTCCCTTATTACCGGAATAGCAGCTCTTTGAAAAACTCTGACTAAAAAATCATTCATTGCAGAATGTCGGGCTTACCTTCCTGATCCCAACCTACAAGATATTCCCTGGTAACCCAGCGGTTCCACCCTTGCACCCCACTTGCAATCATACTTTGTGACCACAGACAACCCCAATCTCAATCCCAAACTCACACGAACAGCGGCATCATCCATTCTGGTACCACAGGCTGTGCTCTGCTCGGGACCACTCTCAGCCACTCGGAGCCCAACTCACTCTGAACTGCCATGATCCTTGCTTTATCATGCACTGAGTTGGAGAGCAAAGATAGTCGATCAATCAGACGATTCACTGATGATGCGTGCCATTCTTTTTGCAGCACGGTATTTATTTCAACGTCTCTTCCAAAAGCAGCCTTCCACCCCATGTATACCTTCGTTCTGACGTTATCAACATACATTTAATTGGTTGGCAGCAGCATCTCTTGTATGGATACCGTGGCAGCGGCTGAGGCCAAAAAGGCAGAAGGTGCAACCTCAGCTACGGATCCTAAACCTAGACTGCCTGCAGCCAACCCTTATCATCCGGGGAGATGTTTAAAATATTTTCGAAACCATCACGTAGCGTTTTATCAAAGCTTTCTAAAGTTGAGACCTACGACAAAAATACGACAAATGGAAAAGGTGAGCCGCCTGCTACAAAAGCGTCAATGCATCGTGCTTTTAAATAATTGCTAGCCGTTCTAAAACAAATTCGAACTTTTTTAATTTTGTCGACCAAAAGTCGTTTTGAGTTTCACCCTGAAAAATAACAGACCCTAAAAATTCTATATCGTTTTTTGATTTTGTGTGGTGTATTAATTTTTGAAGGTGAGTTAGTAAATATTTCACACTTACTATAGTTTAATTTGAGTCCGATACTGGCTCATTTATCTGATATATGTATGTATGTATGTATGTATGTATGTATGTATGTATGTATGTATGTATCAATGTATGTATGTATGTATGTATGTATGTATGTATGTATGTATGTATGTATGTATGTATGTATGTATGTATGTATGTATGTATGTATGTATGTTTGTATGTATGTATGTACGTATATATGTTTGTATGTACGTACGAATGGATGTATGTATGCTTTGATAATTGTATTGTGTTGGAATAAAATTTTCGTCACTAATAAATATTAGGAAGTTCGTGCGATAATGAAATTAAAGAAATGTGTTTGAATGCAAGTTCAACTGGATGAATTCTCGCAGCTAGGTGGGCTTTACGAAAGGAATATAAACGCTAGATGAATATTATTTAAAATTTCCTAGTCCACCTTACAAACTCATATCAAATATATTTGTTTTCTTACGTTAAATCACTTTTTTTTTTTAGTTCAAATGTGTGTGTGTCTTTGTTCATCTATGTATGTGTGTGTATGTGAGTGTGTATGTGAGTGTGTATGTGAGTGTGTATGTGTGTATGAGTGTGTGTGAATGATGTGGAGAGAAAAACGAAAGCATATTGGTATGGAGGGGATGAAGTGAGAAGATTATAAGTTATAATGTTCATTGGGGCAGAAATTCAATCGTGATAAAGTATTTATATCACAGGACAGCGGTGAGGCTGTTACTATCGCCACCCACTGATATTCCTGCTGCCTATGTGGCTGGCTGCCAGGGTTGAGGCCGAGACCGACCCAGACCACTTTGACGGAGAGGGCAAAGTTTTGAAAGTGTTCAAATTTTAAAATTTGACGAGAGACGAAGAAACGAACCAAAATTGTATTACTGCTAATCATAATTGCGACGGGTGGGGATTCTAAAAAAATGGATGAGTGGATGAATAAATGGACGGAATGATGGAGGGATGGATAGAGGGATGGTGGATAGATGAGTCGATAAGAAGTAGAACGAAAAAACAGATAAATTGCGAGATAAACGTAAAGACGGCGGAAACAAAAATTGATTGAAAGAATGAATGAATGAATGAACAAATAAATAAATAAATGAGTGAATGAATGAGTGGATGAATTAATAGATAGACGGACGGACGAACAAAGGGCTAAACAAATAAACAAACATAAATGGACAACAGGACAGACAGGCAGTCAGTTAGATGAATAAATAGTTTATTAAAATGTTGAAAAAACTAAAAGTAAACTAAAATTATGAATTAAAAAAATGGCAGATGAATCAAAAAAATCCGAAAATAGGAACGGGGAAAGAATTTTATTTGAGTCCGCCGCTAAAAGTGGAAACATGTTGAGCTTCGCGTTTGTTTTTCGTTCTGATTGAATTTAAAAAATAAAACTGCTTGATGATGATAATGTTGTTGATGATGATGATAGGGATGATGGTGATGGCGGCGGTGATGGTGTTGAGAACAAAAATAGGAACGACCAACCAACCATCCAACCGCCGCCATACTTTCAAGACGGGTGGAAGGCTTGACTGGTGTAAAAGTATTTATCCTTTTGTTCATCCTCATCATCATCATCGCCACCACCAGCACCACTATCATCATCATCACACCTTAAAGTGTTCATTTTGTGGAAGCTTTGTTTACTTTGCATCAATTTTATTGCATGGCGTACACGTTTTTGCTCGCATGTTTTAAAGTTGGTCTCCATCACCATCATCATCATCATCATCACTATCATCATCATCACCATCATCATCATCACTATCATCATCATCACCATCATCATCATCACCATCATCATCACTATCATCATCATCACCATCATCACCATCATCACCATAATCGCCATCTTAGCCACAGCAGCAGCAGCAGCAGTAGCAGTTAAAGCATTTGATGTGGTAGTTAGTCGTGGAATATTGATTCTTTATCAATGTTATTGTCTTCATCCATCAACTTTTTCATTCCATTTTCCTTCCTACTTCCTCTCATATCAATATACTCTCTCTCTTTTTCTTTTTTCTCTCTTTCTCTCTTTCTCTTTCATTTTTCTCTCTCTTTCTTCCGCTCTTTATTTTTTTTATCTCTCTCTTTTCCTTACTTTCTGTCACGTTATCATGCCCTCTTCACATTGCTTTGCATTGCGTAACTAGAAACATCAGCTCCCTCCAACATACACACATACAAACATACATACATACACACTTGCATTAATCTTTGGCATTTAACGTTGTAAGATGTTCTATTCATTTGCATACGATCATCTATATGCCCATCCATCTAACCATTCATCCATCTATTTATCCATCTATCTATCCATTCGTCTATTTCTCTGTCTATTCATATATTTATTCACTCGCTTATCCGTTTATTCCTTTGTTCATTCCTAAATATATTGTTTTAGTGTACAACGAGCAAATTAATAAATACATACGTAACGTAGGTCATTTGGTGAACTGCTTGCAATTATTATTATTATTATTATTGTTGTTGTTGTTAAAATTCATAATAATAATAATATTATGGTTCGAGAAATTTAAACAGTTTTTAAACGACTCGAGAAAATATTCAACATGCGTGATGCATATCTGCCCACGGGTGGAATCGAACCTACTCAACCAAGTATTACGGCATATTTACGCGCCGTTCATCAATCTATTATTCTTTTAATCATTCATTCATTCATTCCGTTATTCATTCCTTTATTTATTCATCCACCCATCCGTCCATTCTTCGCATCCGTGTTGGTTTATTTATATCGTACTCTACAATTTCGCGGTCTGATGAACGAGTTATTAAATGTTATGACTAGATTCCTTTACAATTCACTTGGTCGGTTGGTTGGTCAGTTGGTTGGTTAGTTGGTTGGTCGGTTAGTTGGCCAGTTGGTTGGTCAGTTGGTTGGTCAGTTGGCTGGCCAGTTGGTTAGTTGGTTGGTCGGTTGGCTGGTCAGCTGGTTGGTCGGTTGGTTGGTCAGTTGGTTGGCCGGTTGGCCGGTCGGTTTTCAATATACATGCATGTACGTATGTACGACTGCATGTACGTTATGTTCTACGTGATGTATGTTTGTGATTATTGGAGTGCACATGCGATGTAAATAGTTGTTGTTGTCATAGCAGTCATATTATGCGATTAATATCATGTTTGTTTGTGTTTGTGTATATTATTTAAAAGTTCTTTAAAAAGTTTTTTGAATGGAAGAGACTTGAAACATCAGGCTAGGCTGATGACAGCCGGGCAAAAATACTTCATAAGTTTGTTCAGTTCTCTGCCTTTATTTAGACGTTCATTAGAAGGTTCGTAAATTGCACATTCCTTATGTATATATGTATGTTTGTATGTATGTGCGTGTGTTTGTGTGTGTGTGCGTGTGTGTGTGTGTATGTGGTGGTAGTTGAATTGAAAATTGATGAATTAAAATTGAATGAGTCCGTAAAAACATATATTCATGTTGTAATTTTTTTGCAACCAACCAACCAACTAGCAAACCAAACAACCAATCAATCAACCAACCAACCAATCAATCAAACCGCCAGCTGACAAACCAATCAGCCAGTCACATACGTCATGACATTCTCATGTTATTCAATCTAATAAATAAAAATTTTAAAAGTGCTTTTCGTCACGCAAAATTTATTTGAGCATCCGCAAATATTCTCTCCTATTTTTTCAACATCTCTTTCTTTTTTACTCTCTCTCTTTCTCTCTCTCTCTTTCTCTATCTTTATTTTATTTACGTTTCTCCCTCTCTTTAACTTCTTGTTACTTCTGAATTTATATTTGAGAGCAGTGCCATGTTCGGTTAGGATAGACAGATGAAGAAAATATTAAAAAACTACAATATTAATGAAAACGAGGAAAAAGGAAAAGAGAGAGAGAGAGAGAGAGAGAGAGAGAGAAATAAAAACCAACGTAAAATGATGGAAAAAATTTAAAAGCCCATCATAATTCCAATGAGCTTTTTACTGCGGTCAAAGGCAATGCGAACCATAGAACCGATATATACATCTGCATACATACTCACACATACACATACATACATACATACAAACATACATACATACAAACATGGTCGTTTGAAGTTTCGGATGAGTGAGTCACAAGAGACATAGAGAGAGAGAGCAGAATGTTTAAATCAAATTTTAATGCAGTTAGATGAGGTCTTAATGTTCCAAAGCCTTGTCTTCTAATGCACATGTCGGTCTGCTTAATTGTTTGTTTGTTTTTCTGTCTGTCAGTCTCTTCACATCTTATTTCGTTTGCTTATCTGATTGTTCATTCGCTCTTTCCTTAGATTTCAGCTTTCTTGATGAGTTTATCGGCGATATTTATAGCGGTTGATTGTTTTTGTTGATGGAGATGATAATTATTATCCTATTTGCGAATTCTGCGGGACATCCTGGAGATTATTTTTATATTTTACGTTCATTTCATCTTTTAGTATTTGGACTTTAAACTTTCGATTCTATTTTTGAAGAACGCCATAGTCAACAATTAAAATTTAACCACATACACACATGCAAGACTAATAAGACTAATGTGAGAAGAAGTTGTACGAATGATGTTTCTTCATTTTGCGTTCAATTGCATGGCTTCTTACGCTTGCATTTGTATCAAGGAAATCTAGCCGATGCAATGGAAGGATGGGAGAAAGATGTACAAATTAAAAGAAAGAAATAATGTTGAGATGACGAGGATGTTGTGAGGGGCGGGTAGATAGAGATATGAACGTTGTTGTGAGGGTAGACTCGACATTTGTAGCATCTGTTTGATTCAGTTCCGAGGCTTACCGTGTTTTATGCTCCGTTCCGTGTTATCGCATATTGTACGACTGCTACTACTGTTTGTTGTTGTACACGAGCGTGTGTGTGCATTTGTGTGTGTACACTTTTGTATGCTATTGTATGTACGTACGTATGTATGTATGCATGCGTGTGCGCGCATGTGTGGGTCGGGAATACATTTGCATATGCCAGTGCAAAAATAGCTCAGTTGATTGTTTGTTTGGTTGAAGAGATGTGAATTTATTTTGGAGTGTTTTGAATGAATTTGAATGATTCACGCAGAGGTGGGGAGTGAGAAGAGGTTGGATGCATTGCATTCTGCATGAGGCACACGGGCACGTGACCACACCAAACACGCCTGAATTTATATGCGCCCATGCTTTCTCCCGCTCTATTTACACTGCGAACCATCCAATCGATACCCACTATAACTACAACAACAACACATCAAACATGACAACAACAACACAACAACAATACAACAACAGTGACGACAACCAGCAGCAGTAGAATTTTCTTGAAGGAATTATTTGCTCCGGCTTAATGAAATACAAAGAAATATCTTTTTACCACAGAACATAACAAAAAAGTGGAGGAGAGAAAAGAAAAAGATCATGAATAAGACATGATAGCAGCAGTCAATATGTCTATTACCTCTCTCAAATGAGCTCATAATAAATTTAAATGCACACACACACACATATGTATATATATATATATATATATATATATATATATATATATATATATATATATATATAACTATGTGTAAATATATATGTATATAAATCAGGGTGATAAATAAATATGGTGCATAGTTGTTGTAATTAGGTTTCATTAAATTACGTGATTGCATTGAGAAGCCCATATAATCAGTTTGCTGTTTGGTTTGATCTCTTTCCATTCTTTCTCTCTTTCTACCTATCTTATATTCTCAATTCTTACATTCACACTTCCTCTTCCTCTCTTTTTCTGTCTCTCTCTCCTCTACTCTTCCTCTCTTCTTAACTTTTCTTTGACTCTTTCTCTTCCTTGCTTTTTTCAGATCTAAAAATTTCCTAAACTTTTTTGTCCTTATATCTTTTTAAGTCCTCTCAACTCTCTCTCTTTCTATTCTCTCTCCTCTTTATTCATCCTCTTTCTTTCTTCATTTCTCTCTCTTTCGTTATCTTTTCTCTTTTCTTCTATTTTCTGTCAGTCCTTTTTGTTATGAAGTTGTAAAGATGTTCATTGCAAAGATGTTATAAAATGTAAATAAAATAAAATAATAAAAATAAAACGCTTGTCGTCGTGCTAAGCGTGATGTTGTTTGTTTGTATATGTGTGTGTAGTTGTTTGTATATGTGTGTGTGTATTTGTTTGTATGTGTGTGTATTTGTTTGTATGTGTGTGTGGTGTGTGTGTGGTGCACACATGCTGCATTGGAAGGCTGACGTTTTTTAACAACTTCATTTTCAATAAATCAAAACTGACAAGAAACATTTTTTAGGCAATTCCTTCCATACAATGCAACTCGTCCATCCATCCATTCATTCATACGTGTATCCATTCATTTATTCATTCATTCATTTTTCGATTAGTTGTTTATTATATACCAACATATTGGTTGATCCGTCTTCCATTCATTTGCTCAATTAATTTGTTCATTTGCTTATTAGCCAATTTATTAATTCAATCATAAAATATCTGCATCCAACCATTTATCCATCCATCCATCCATCAACAAAAATTTCTCCATTTTTTAAACTTTAAAATTTATTTCTTGCAGTGGTGTGTTTCCATGTTGTCACTCTCTCTCTCTCTCTCTCTCTATAAATAACAAACAACAAATGGGAAAATAATTGATCAGCTCTTCTTCTTCCTTATCAGCATTCTCGTCGTCATAATAAAAATAATCAACACGATGAACCATTGAAGACTGACTGGCTGCCTGACTCATTCATTCATTTGTTCACTCACTCACTCACTCACTCACTCATCCAAGCACACAAGCAATCTTTCATACAGAAGTTCTCAGGCTTAATAATTCATTAGAAGACTTACCGTCATGAGCATTTTACATGCATATTTTACACACACACATACACACACACACACACACACACACACACACACACACACACACGTACATGTAATATTTCTGAATAACATTGCATAACTTATTTGATGTTGGTTCCGTGTAATTAACTTCAATTAATTCTATCTAATTAAATTTTAAGAATAAAATAAATTTATTTTTAAGAGGATATGCGCCCGAATCAAAATTCGACTTTGCTTGTTTGTATTTGTTTGTTAGGTTGCTTGTTTGTATTTGTTTGTTTGTTAGGTTTGCTTGTTCTTTATGTTAGCTTATTTGTCTGCATGTTAATAAATAAAAACATGAAACATCCAGCTAAGAAATGACACAAATGGATGAACGAATGAGTAAAAGAAAGAAAGAATGGATAAATGAATGAATAAAGGCCAAACAAATGAAGGATTGATGAATGGACGAATAAGAGAAGGAAAGAACGGACGGATGGATGGATGGATGGATGGACGGTGCGTGAAATTGCATCACAGTGTACAATGTGGAATGGTACTGTACCGTATTTTTGTATCATATTGTATTTTTACTGCATTACATTCTGTTGTTGGTTTGCACTGTTTGTCAGCCAGAGTATAAAATTGAGCTGAACATTTTCTATTTCCTCTTTGTTGTTCATGTTGCTTCAGGCATTCGTTGTTGTTGATGATAATTTTTTCGCCTTTATTCATTACATCAACAACATCAACAACAACACCAACAATCTCAACATTATCACAGACCACCAAATGTTCATCACCATCATCATTATGTACGTTGTTTTATTTAGCTCCATTCAAACCACGCTCCGCTCCTGGCATCAAACACATTGTAATACTTTTCTATGTATGCGTCAGTCTGTGTGTGTGCGTGTGTGAGTGTGCAGCATTCTTCATACAATCATTGGAAGGTTAATAATGATGCTTCGCACTCAGATAATTGTTGGCAACATTTCAATGCACCATAACTACAACATACAAACAACATACAATCCACATACAAACAACATACAATCCACATACAACCTACATACAAACAACATACAATCCACATACAAACAACATACAATTCACATACAAACAACATACAATCCACATACAACCTACATACAATCCACATACAACCTACATACAAACAACATACAATCCACATACAACCTACATACAACCTACATACAATCCACATGCAACTTACATACAATCCACGTGCAACATACATACAATCCACGTGCAACATACATACATTCTATGTTCGATATTATTTCTTATTCAACTTCATTTAAATGTTACAGAAACACATACAACGTAGAAAATTATGTTTACAAACACCAAGACATATACACGTACATCAGTATACAGACAAACACACACACACAGACATACAAACAAGCATACAGACGCATATATCTACGCACTAATGCACACAAAAGCCCTTAAACCGCAAAAAAGCAACAAAATGGTAGTAGGTGTGTACGTGTTGAACATGTTCGATGAGCCAATGAACATACACCCCTCCTGACAACTTGCTTTTTCAGAGATTCTCTCACGACTCGTTCCTCAGTATAAAACGCCCATCGCTCCAACGACAACTTCGTCATTTCCACAACTTTAACGTCGCAATTATGCTGGAATGAAGCAAGTGTGGTGGGGTATTTAAAGACTTCAAACTACTGCTGCATGTCACGTGCTGATTCCATGCTCGCCATCCTATATGCGTGCTCCCGAACTAATGAATACTAGCTCAACGCCATCATCAACATCAACAACGTCATCACCATCATCATTAGCAGCATCAGCATCAATGACAACATGCAGGCAAGTATACAAACAACTTTCACTAATCACCCGACAACGCATCGACAGAAGACAAAATCCTGCTCGAACCTTCAAACCAACAAATACAAACACACACACCACAAACAAATACAAACACACACCACAAACAAATACAAACACACACCACAAACAAATACAAACACACACCACAAACAAATACAAACACACACCACAAACAAATATAAACTAACTTACAAACACAAATAAACAAACGTGCTCAAGCAAACAAAAAATGAAGTCATTCAAAGCAGCTAAAAAAACAAAAGCATCAAACAAACAGGAAATACTATGCTACAACAAACAAACAAACGAATGAACGAACGAACATACAAACAAACGAACAACAAATATTGTATGCATGGATGGGGCAGATTAAATCAAACAAACATACAAAACAAAACTTTGAAAATAAACAAAATACACAACAACAAACAAGCATAAACAACAATTACAGAAAATAAACCACAATAAGCTCAGATAAACAACAGCAACAACCGCAACAACATTAAACACAACAACAACATCATTAAAACAACAATAACAACAACAAAGAATCGGATAGAAGATAAAAGTATAAATCATCGATAAATTGGTCCTACTATGTACAACGTTGTAGTACTCTGTACATACGTACACACACACACACACAAACATACATACACACAAATATACACAAACACACAAACATGCATGCACATACATGCATGCACATACATACAAACATACATACACAAACAATGCATGCATGCATGCATACGGAATCTATATATACAACAAATTGCAAGTTTGAGCTTTGTTGAGAAACGAGCACACACGGATAAGCTTCCTACCCGTTAGTTAATCGATTCAATTACTGGATACCATCATCGTTACCATCGTCACATCCAGGGTTCGAATTGATGGGGGTTGGGGGGTTTTACCCCCTATCTCTAAAATAAGACCCTCCATCTTTCATTTAATTTTATTGTTGGGGGGTCAAAATTTGACCCCCGTACATTCAAAACTTCACCCGCCAGTTCTTGTGAGCCCCCCTACTTCTTTTTTCACAATTCGAACGCTGAGCACATCATCATCTTCACTGGCTGAGACATTTATATTAGGACTTTTATTAATTCATTAAACCGGTCAACATGAATGAGACGCCTAATAAGGACTGTAAAAGTTTATATATATGTATGATAATTTTTAATTACTGGGAAGAAAAATATAGCTTCTGGATATGCTTATGATCTATTGTATGTATGTATGTATGTGTGTGTATGTAGGCGTGTGTGTATGTATGTGTGTATGTATGCATGTACAATGTATATATGATAACTCAAAAATATATCCTTATTAATAGCTGGAAAGAAAAATATAACTTCTGGATAAGCTTATGATCCAGTAGGGAGAATTCCAACTCACACATAGGCGCATATAGGCAAAATAAATAGAAATAAATTAGAAAACTAATAAAAACACACACGAAAATAACTCAATAATGAAAAGAAGGCACACAAAATTAATGGAGTGAATAAATAAAGGCTAACAGACATTAAGCGACGATGACGATAATGATGACGTAGATATTAACAAAGAACTTTCATGTAATTGGACCGCTTGGTGAGATGTAAAAATATAACAAAGTCGTCCTATACAATAACAGACATATTATGTATGTATGTATGTATGTATGTATGTATGTATGTATGTATGTACGTATGTATATATATATATATATATAAGCAATTATTAATGAAAATCACGGCATGTTCGGCGTTAGTTAGCTTTCTGTTTGATTTTCCGATTTTCCTAACTGTGGATCGTAACTCATTCTCAAGTTTCTTGAGTTCAAAATCAAAATTTTTATATATTTATATGATCATGGATAAAAATATCAATAATAATTATGAAATCAGCAAAAACAATAATAATAATACAAGGGCAGAATAAAAAATAATCAATGCATAACCATCGATGAATAAAAAGCGATGGATGGATGGATGGATGGATGCGTAGTTAGGTATCTTTAGTAAGGCCCTTCAACATCATCATCATAGTACAACATCACAGCCATCATAAAACATCATCATCAACATCATACACCTCTCCATACAAATCCAGCACACAAGGACACAACCTCTTAACCTGACCTATATAAGGTGACCTCGTTTCGACTTGTCCTACACGTGACCTCATTTTTATGTTCTCTTCATTACTTACTCTCTCAACGTTATCCCTACCTCTATGCTTGACCCCATTAAAATTATCATCAGGCTTCCGTACAATCTTGACTCTCTTACGTTCTACAATATTTCTAACTTCAACGACATTTCGTCTTGAACTTTCAACCTTACCTAGATGTTCACTGAAACCTTCTTTATTCCCAACTTTATTATCAATCTTTGTTGATGTTGTTGTTTTTCTTGGCGACGATGACGCTGCAGTTGTAGTCGTTGATATGTACTTGGCTATTTTGCTGATGTTGCGAATTTTTGAATTAACGTTAAGTTTGCCGGTATTATTGAAGCTGTTGCTCTGATTATTAGGCTTCTTCATATTATTATTATTATATTTATTCAAAATATAATCATTATCATTAAAATTATTTATACCCTCACCATCATCGTCATCATCATCGTCATCATCATAGTTAGCAGTACGATCAACTTGAGCCATCTTAACCTGTCTCATCTTGAAGCTGCTAACATTGTGGTGAAGATGATTAAGATGCTTACTATAATTAATGTTATTATGACTTCTAGTAAAATTTTTATTATTATTACCACGATAATATTTTTTAGTATTATCTTCACCATCATCATCTTCTTGGGGTTTTCCAACGCAGCTAAAAATAGGTTTGTCGTTTGGTTGTAAATAGCATGTAGCAGTTATCGAATCAAAAGATGGCGACGACGGATGACGTAATATAACCACGTGACTGCAGTGTAGGCCTAATCTACATCACGTGATAAAATGTTTACGTTTTGAGTGGTCGAGTGTTATTGCAAGCAATTAGAAATAGAAATATGGATTTGGAAATAAAATGGCAGAACCTCTTGAACGAGTTGACGTGGTTGAGATGGATGAAGTGATCCAACTCACATATCAAATCTGTCGAAAACAAATTATAAATGTCCACTTTTTGTCTGGCCAAGATTATGAATAAATGAAATAAATGAACCAATAGAGCTTAGAAAACAAATTTACAGCAAAATACAAAAAATTAGGATACAAAGAACTCAAAACTGAATGATAATAAAGAGCTGTCTGTAGCCCGTGCTCACTTTTATCGTAACACAATTCCTTACAATCAATGTGATTGCCATCTGCGAGGTAAAAATTGTAATGATCATTGGTGCTTTTGCTTCTTTTGATGTTGTTGTCTGTACAGAAGTTTTGTCCCAGCAGTCGATCATTCAGATTATGAAGGAAACCACGAACTGAGAAGGCATAGGGGAACACTGGCGCAAACTGTTCAGTGAATTATCATTCGATTGATTGATTGATCATTTATTCGTTAAATCATTCATTCATTCATTCATTCATTCATTCATTCATTCATTCATTCATTCATTCATTCATTCATTCATTCATTCATTCATTCACAATTAACACCGACATCTTTAATCTTAGCAATTCTCTGCATGACAGCTTCAAGCTGCTTGGAATCGTGTGCATCAAAAGTGAAGACGTGGGGTTCCTTAATGTACCTTTCCAAATAAGGGTGCTGACTTGTTATCTGGTTAGTAAAATTAACATCATCTCTGTCATCATTATTATCACCATCATCACCAACACCAACAACATCATCACCATCACCAACAATCCTGGAAGTGGGTTTCCCAAATAGAGTTAAATTTTTGGCGGGGTTGAGAAATATGCAGCCAGAAGCAAGAGCGAGCAAGGGACTTGGTGATTCAATTGGATCTCCCAAGCCGACACACACCTGTATGATGTACCTCAATCATATATACATTATATACCTGTCTATATGCTACTCATTCAATTCAATGTGATTAGCCAACAAGTAAGCTTGCAAAGTTAGCTGTGTGTACACGTTGTGTAGTATGTACGTAGATGCCGTGTGTCTAAATGCATATAAATATGTATATATTGTATATATGTATGTTTATGTTGTATATGTATGTATGCATGTATGTACGTATGTACACAAACCTTGGCTGATGATAGAAGTTTTTTATAACTGTTTACATCTTGAATACCAAGAAGTTCAGAACCTTCTGGAAGCAGTTTTTGGAACCTTTAGAAGAAAGTTAACAAATGATATCATACTAATTCTGCTGCTAAGTAATATCACTGATGATGATTTAATAAATCAACACGACCGATTTAAAATGTAAGAACCTGGCATGCATCGTCGCTTTTAATGGAAAATATTTTGATATAATTTTCAACATACTACTCTGACCCTGGATGCAAGAATGAATGAATGATTGAATGAATGAATGAATAAATAAATGGAAGAATGAATGAAAAAATAAATGAATTAATGAATAGATAAGTGAATAAACGAACGAACGAACGAACGAATGAATGAATGATTAATAAAAAACATAAAATTCAAAATCGCCTCTAAATATTTTCCTTCTTTTCCGAGAAGCAATGCAAAATCTTGCTTCTTGTTGTGGCTATTGTTGATCATGTAGTTGATACTTTTGTTGATGTTTTTGTTGATGTTGTTGTAGACAACATACCTGATTGGATTGTCATCTTCGTTGTGGTTGTTGTTGTTGTTGACGCGTTTGTCGTCGTCTTTGTTGTTGATGTTGCCATTATTGATGTCATTGTCGTCATTGTAGTTCGCGTGCCGGTTATATATTTGGTCTTTGGTGATCATGAAACCAAGAAATGAATTGTCAGGTGTGTGCGCTGTCAATCAATCAAAAATTTTCACCTTGATTCATTCAATTTTTTACAGTTCCAAAAAAAACTAAATAACAAATAAATAATAATAACGATGAATAATAATGAACCAACGAAACATGGTGTAAAATTGTTTGGGGTTCAAATCCAGCCCTCCCCAGCCTACACTGAGATTGTGTGCTTTGATGAATGCTAGGTCGTTGTATGCTGGCTCTGTCCCATATACATCCAGTATACGAAATTTGTATCTGTGTGTTTGTGCGTGTGTGTGTGTGCAGGTAAGCTTGCGTATGTGAGTGTTTGTGTGTGTGTTTATATGTTTGTGTGTGTGTGTGTGAGCGTTCATGATTTTTTATGTTTTGGTGTATGTGCATGTAGAAATGTATTTCCAACTGTCCAACAAATCAATCAGTTGTACTTGTAAAGTTGTGTGATTTGTTGAGGAAGAGCTCTATAGCCGGGTATGTCAGTAAAGATGATGTCGACTTCATCAGCCCCAGCACATCCCTGGTCCTCACTTGTCCTAATTCCATTTTTATTTTTTTCCAAAGAACTCAACGACATGGCTTTCAATCTGAGTGGAGTGAGTTTGTTTTTTCAATCAATCATAAAATGTTGATAATTATTAGCAAATTTTTGCACCACCAACAACAGCAACAACAACTAGCTCGTTAACTAACTCATTGGCAACAACTTTCAAGTTACTCCTGACGACAACCTGCTGGCACAGAGCCAAACATCCAGCAACCAAATCTGCCCACTGCATCAATTCACCAAGTGAGCCGCCATTTTTTATTGTCTGGGGACTTGCAAAGTTGGTTAGTGTGAGCAGGCCAGGTGTGATTATAATCTAAAAAAATATTCATTATAAAAACTTTTAGCAAAACAAAACCTTCTCCAGATGACAAACAATTTGACATGAAAAATTATAAAAAAAACAATGAAAATTTTTCTAATTTAAACTGAACTAACTTTTTTTCTACTGTAAGGATGAAATTCTTCACAGTCCCCAACAATTTTGAAAGCCTCACTTTTTACTTGAGGCCAAATTGCTTCCAACCTTGTCGACATCCACCAAAAGTGCCAATCCATCGACATATGCTCCAACAAAAAATTAAAAGTTGTTGACTTTTCAAAATTTAGACCCACATTGCTACTACTACTACTACTACTGGCTATGATATGATGATCAGGATTGGGATCGTGCGGTGCTTTCCTATTTATCTTCTTAAATAAAAACTCATCACGATCAACCAGGCTGTAGGCTCCATGTAATGAAACATTTGCATTCTCATCATCATCCTCATCATCAGAATTTAGGAGCACGTAAAAAAGAGTCCACAAGCAGAAAACTAGCAAAATTGTGGTGAATGCTTTGTAGGTCGGTTTAATAATGGTGAAGGGTGTTGGTCTTCCATACTTCTTTCTTACAGGCATTGATGTGATTAGTCATGAGTAGTTACATTATTTTATTTATTATTTCATTTATTTAATAACGTTTATTTGTGTGTCTGTGTTTGTGATAACCAATAACCCAATTCCATTATTTAGTCATTAATCAATTAGTGAGTGGATTATATTATTAGTTGGAATAATTATTTATATATATATATATATAATATATATATATATATATATATATATATATATATATATATATATATATTATATGTGTACTGTGTAGTCAGTGTAGTTGTAGTAGATGTAGATTGTAGAATCTAGCTAGATGATTGCAGGTAGGCAGATAAATTCCTTACTTCATTCACAATTTTTAAAATTTTAAAAGTTGAAAAAGTTGATGACAGAATATTTATTTAATAATACAAATATAATTATTATTCGCGGTAGAGACAGGTATGTTTAAAGTTTGATGTAAGTTTACTTTTCAAAAATAAGTCAACTTTTAAATTTATTTATTCGCCTATGAAAAGTAAATTCAAGTAATTATAAAACAAAATCTCAGCAATTGTAAACGACGAATGGCAGTCGTTTCATTATGTACTGGCGACAGAACTGGAAATCGGTTTAATTTGAAATTATTCCTAATTTTTATTAAATAAGGTTATATTGATTCGATTTATTAAACGAACATTTGATAGGATTTATAATACTGACGATTAATTAGCCAAAGCATTCGCATTTGCAGGATTGTTTCATTTGCATGTAAAATTGTAAAAAGTAAATTTTTTACTCATTTGATTCTGTTCTGATTGACGAATGTATGATGATACTGATTGTCACTTGGGGGTGGGGTCCAGCGTGGCCGTTTTGAGTGCAAAAGCAAAAATCTCAAAAATAAAGTTAGGAAACTATCTGTAAGATAAGAAGCGTTCACTTTTTACTAAAAGAGAGAAAGATAATAATAGCACTAATCCTAATCTAATCTAATCTCTAATCTAATGTAATGACTAATCTAATCTAATATCATTTTATAATTTTTATTTAATCAATTTTGTTACTTTTCAACAAAAGTTATAAAAGCCCTTCTTACTTTCACACCAAACCAAATGATGCATGCATGCACTTGTGTGTTATATGGGCTATCTGTGTTATATTTGTATGCATTTTACATTAACACATACCCATTCATATCTATCTAATATATTTAGGCCAATAGATGCTAATATAATAGATATACAATCATATACCCAAGCTATGTAGTTGAATATATAATACATAATACATATTGTAGTTCTACAATGTATGTGAATGGTATGTATGTATAGTAAAGAATAGGGATAAATAATGTTGTGTTGTTGTTTTTATGCATGGCTGCTGTTATCTGTTTGTTTGTTGGTTTGTTGAATATTAGGGATTTGTTTATTTGCCTATATATACAATACACATAGCACTTACACTTACATATTCTTACATTGCACTTTCATACATTTATAAACACCTAAGTACACACATACATACTAATATACACACTCACATACATGCATTATACATTGGATTGTTTTGTTTGGAATTTTGATGCTTTTTATGAACTTGCTTGATGCATTTAGAGTTAGATTGTTGTTTGAAAGGTTTTTATATTATATCAATGTTAAAACTGGCTTGATAGATATCATTTTAAAATAAATAAAATGTTTGAACTCTTCAAATCATCATCATTATCATTTATGGTGGTGTTTAATTCATATACAAACTGGTGCTTATAATTATAATATAATTATTTATATACCTTCTCTTGTTAAGTTACAGGAATTATATTCATATGGTCTATTTCTAACTTATATATATATATATATATATATATATATATATAATTTCATAACTTGTTTGCCCACACAATAAAAAGTTAGTAGTACATCGATCTATGAATCAACACAAAATTATTGATTAATTAGGTTATTTCTTGTTTAGTTAACAGTAACTAATCTAATCTTTACAAATAAATAAATAAATTGATGATTTCATGTTCTTAATCCTCTGTTAATTGGATTTTGTTATTCTACAATAGGTAACTACCTATTCATTGTTTTATTATTAATCATTTATATTGAATTAAATTTAGTTCACTCATTCATTCAATTCATAAATAAATAAGCATTTTATTTTAAATATTGTTAAAAAGTTAAGAATTAAGTTATATACTTATAATATACTGCAATTATATTACAATATTATTATATATTATAATTTTATAATAATTCTGTAGAAATAGATCACAGTTGTAAAATTAAAGGCCTCCAACAAATCATGGTCCTGGCATAACATACTTCTCTGACAGAGTTAGTGCATTTGAAGTGTACATTTTTGATTGTGATGATTTTGAAGAAATGGTGGGTGATGAGATAAGATAAGAGGAAGATAATTATTCGGCATAATTATTTTTGAGTAAGGATCAGAAAATTAGCAGGAATGAAATTAGTGATGCAATTAATTTTCTGGTAAACACACTGATAAAGAAAGATACATGCACATACATACATGCACACACACACACACACACACATACATACACACATACACACACACACACACACACACATACATACATATACGTACTGTACATGTGTGCATCAGGCATATATTTTTATGAAAAGAGCATAAAATGAGTGAATATAAGAAACAAAAAATCAATGGTTTTTGTTTTCATCATCTTCACCATCATCATCATCACCATCTTCGCCATCGTCGTTGTGGTTGGTTGTTTTCAGATATTGATTTTTCTCGCCGTACAGAACATCAATAACGAATCATTGAACGAACGGAGGAATGAATGAATGAATAAATTAATTAATTAATTAAAAGAATGACTAAAATAATGAATAAAGATGTTACATGTTTCATGAGACTGACTAGCTAGCTGGTTGGTCCGCCATGTTTCAAGCTTCAGCTACTCATCATCGTCATCACCAATTTCATCATCACCATTAGCATCATTATTTTTAATTTTAAAAGTAAACTTTGTTTGAAAGTTTCAAACAAATTTTGTACTCGTCTCTCATTACAACTTTCGAAATGTTAAATTTTGAACACAAACATTTGCACGCGAACATGCAAACATACACGCACAAGCGCACTTACACACACATACACATGCCGAGACAAACAAACATACAATTATTTACTCAACTACATTTTTTATTTCACAAAGTCTTCAACGATCCTCCTAGCAAACAAATCTCTATCTTTGCAGTATTCGCAACTTGTTGCTCCTAATGTGGTTATTATTATTATTATTATTGTTATTATTATTATTATTATTACTATTGCGACAGACATTCAAATGTATAACTATACTAACACTGATTACATTTCTCGTTGTGTTGTACGCATTTTATATCTATAATGGCGAGCATCGTAGACTACTTTCTCATTTTAATTCATTTTATTTATTCCAACCAACTCCTATTTTTAACCTATTAATAATTGTCCTCAGTTTACGGTTTAAACCCTTAGATTCATTTGGATTTTTTTTAAACACTTGGCATGTCATAATTTTTTTTATTTTATTTTATTTCATTGAATATTTATTTCGCCCCTTTTTGGAAAAAATAAAAGAGTTCCCATTATTATTATTATTATAATGAGAATAATATTTTTTTTATAATATTACCACTTCTCATATAATTTTTAGATTATCACCATTAGTACCGCTGATGTTGTTTTAACTAACCATCCCTTGGGAGATGGTGGGATCCGCCGATCGCGCTCTTAGGTGCACCCACACAGTCTCTCTCTCCCCCACCTCTCTCTCTCTCTCTCTCTTTCTTTTTTTTCTCTCTGTTTTTTCTATTTCTCTCCATCTATCTTTCTTTCAACTGCCCCATTTCGAACTCTTCTATTAAACATTCAAATAATCTATAAACAACATCGTCAACAACAAACTCATCAGCAACAACAACATCATCAGCAACAACAACAATAATAAAAAATTGTTATCTGCAGATGACAGCTGTGCTATTCTCTACTCTACATAGACCTCATTTTGTGCAATTAAATTTGTTTGTAATTAATTTTAATTTTTTCAACTTAGTTATGATGATGATAACAGAGGTGTTGTTGTTGCTGATGATGATGACGGAGTTTTTGAGTTGATGATGATGATTGCAATAATTTAGTCATGTTGATGTCCACGATGATGAAATGAACGAATGAGTGAAGAAATGAATGATTAATTAAAAGATTGATTGATTGATTGATGATATATATGTATATATATATATATATATATATATATATATATATATATATATATATATATATTTGACATTTTATATGGAAACAAATGCATTTACAACACAAGACTTTCAACTATATTTAAATTTAAATTCACGATGTAACTCCAGACAGACTTACTCAGCCACACAATGGAGCTCTTGTTGTTATATTTTTTGCTTTTCATCAACTACACAGGTGATGACGATGACGTTGTTATGACGTAATTATGACGTAATTGCATTGTTGTAGCGATGATACGTATTTGATGTTCTTGAAGAAGAGATGTCTGAAGGACAAGTGCACATCCACACATGCAGGATCTAAAAACAATTGAGTTAAAATGTACGATAAAATATGGCAGAGTGTGGTGTTGAATTTCATCCCACAATCTTACACACCATTGTTATTATTATTATCATCATCATTTATGGTTGTGGTTGTTGTGTGTGTGTGCGTGTGTGTGTGTGTGCGTGTGTGTGTGGGTGTGACATTAATTTTTCATAATTGAAGACATGGATTTTTAATAATTTAAATAGACAACAAAATATTTGTGTACCCTTAGTTGCACACTTGGTTTTGCATGTGTTCTGTGCACACATATTTCGTACGCACATTTCGTACACTCAAATATGTACAACTTGTTTCTCATCTTCTACAGGAACATTCACATAACTATTTAGTTTCTACTTATGCTTGCAAACAACCAACATGTATGACACATACATACACACGCACACAACACACGCACACACATACAAACACATACAATCATACACACAAACACACACCCACACAGATATTGTAAACAATAAAGGATTACTCAGATGAATAACGTTGGAGAAAAAATTTTTTTTGCCAGCGAATGATGATGTTGCTGATGACGATGATGATGACGATACTGATGATGATGTCATTATTTATTCATTGTGGGTGACTCATTCATTCATTCATTCATTCATTCATTCATTCATTCATTCATTCATTCATTCATTCATTCATTCATTCATTCATTCATTCATTTATTCATTCATTCATTCATTCATTTATTCATTCATTCATTCACTATCATTATATTTTTCAATATCATCACATCATCATTATTTTATTATTACTATGCTGTTTAATTAGTATCATCATAACAACAATAAAATTAATAAATAATATTAATAATCGCGGTAGAGAATTCTCCGGATAAATTTGCATAGTAGGTTATATTAACAAATATTTGCCACCGCATAACTTGAATGAGTTTGTGCAAATATCTTAGGAGAAAAATATTTTGGTTTCGTTGTCGTTGTCGTTGTTGTTGATGATGTTGTTGTTGTTGATGATGTTGTTGTTGATGATGTTGATGATGATGTTGTTGATGATGTTGTTGATGATGTTTTGCTATTGTTGATGTTGTTGTTGTTGTTGATGTTTTGATGATGTTGTTGTTGATGTTGTTGTTGTTGTTGATATCTTTTGTCGTTGCATTTACGACATGAACGTTCAAGGAAGTGTGCTGTTTATTGCGTAATAAAACATGTAAGAAGAACATGTGCGAGTGTGTGTTTGTGTTTGTTTGCCTGTCTCTTTATGTGTGCTTAGTGTTTGTTTGTTTGTTTGTGTGTATGTATGTATTATGGTTTGTGTACGTGACAGATGGCTGCGTGCGTGAGTTTAGTTTTGAATGAATGAATGACTAAATGGAAGTTGCAAGAGTGAATGAATGGACGAAAAAATTATAAAAAATGGTCGGACGAATGAATGAAGGGATGAACAAAGGAACGAGCCAAAAATGACTAAACGATCGATCGATAGTTAGACAGTTTGATGAGTAATCCTGGCTGCATGTGGATACACGAGCCTAATAAAGGACGACCAGGATGATGACGACGACGATGATGATGATGATGACGATGATAATGGTGTTATTGATTATTTTTACATAATGTTCTATGTTTTGCCTGCTTTGAGATGACTTAACGAGTTTCATTGTTTTTTTAGAACTAGCCGTATGTCATGAAACTAATAGGTTGAGCTCTAGGAGGAAATATATGAAGTTGAACATTCTCCCACTTGAGTTTGAAAACCTTTCTGAAAGACTCTCATTGTAACCATCGTTTGTTAGTGTAATTTTTAATTCATTTGGAATATCACCCATCGGTTTTAAGGACAATTTTTACTTGTTTATTCAAAGTTTTATGATGAACTAATAAAATTTGTAATGACATCATCGTACAGCGACAACCTGTGATAGAATTTTAAATATTTTCACCATCCAGTGGCACTGGTCGGAGCCAGGCAGTAAGCTGAACACTCTACTGCTTCTACTTTCTTTTAGGACAATAAAAGATTTTGCATTTTTAACTTGCCACACTTGTGTAGTGGTACATGATAAGACTTTGCAATGTTCCTTTACCAGCCAAGTACGTACGTGCTTCTTGTTTGTTTGGGTAACATGGATCAATCTCTTCATATTATTAGTTCATTAATTTTAGTTTAATAATAATTATAATAACAATAGCAGCATAGATAATGTACAAATTGGTATTAATAAATAAACTGACATGATGGCCGCTTAGTTTTTCATTGAGGAATTTAAAGAATTAGTTGATTTGTTTGTGTGTGCGTGTGTGTGTGTGTGTGTGTGCGTGCTTGGGTCTTTATGTGTAATTCTCAGTTATGGCTTATATTTTATGTATCTGCGTGGCTATGTTTGAATACCTGAAGGTTTGTTTGTTGTTGAGGATGGTCTGTTGATGACTCTGTGGAAGGTTAATTGTTACAACAACAACATCTTAACCTTCTTTTAATACATAAACATAACGTCACGTGATCTATTAGTAACAATTATTTCTTCTCTCTTTGTCTCTCTTTCCTTCTCCTTCTCTCTTTTTTCCCTCTTTTCTCACTCACTCTCTCTCTCTCTTTTTCTTTTCTATTCTCTCTCCTTTTCTTTCATCTTTTGTCAGTTTTTCTGCATCTGAATAATTGAGAACCAAAAATCTTAAAATATGCTTGCTGCTGGTTCCATTCATCCATCCATTTATCCATCCATCCATCCATCAATCTAGCCATCCATACATCCATTTTTTTATTGGTTCATTCATTTATTATTCTTAATATCTATCCTTCCATCCGTTTCTATTCTTCTTTTGATTAATTGTAAACACGTGAAGCGTTAGTGTCATCATTGTCACATGCCATCATTCCCAGCCAACAAACAAACGAACGAACGAACAAACCAACGAACCAACAAACAACCGGACAAACAAACAAACAAACACGTATACAAACGAACATACAACAATTTTAGCGAGATTGTTTTGAGAATTAGAAACGTATTTGTATTTTATTTAAAAGTTTGTTGGCAGTTTGCCATGTTCTGTGTGTATTAAATTGCTTCCAAAACATTTCATCATCATCATAATTTTGTCATCATCATCATAACTGACGACGACGATGGTGATTGGTTGTGATGCAGTTAAAATAAAGCAGGTTTTGAATGTTTAACATCAATGAAAGTAGACCAATAAGATTACATAGATAGATTGGTTTAGTGAATGAATGAATGAATGAATGAATGAATGAATGAATGAATTAATGAATGAATGAATGAATGAATGAATGAATGAATGAATGAATGCATGAATGAATGAATGAACACTGATGGTGATGATGGCAATGGTGATAAGGATTGTGATAATGGTCTTGATAGCTAGCCTACATAGAGAGCAAGTTCAACCCGACAGGCAAAATTATTCCGATTGACGGATTGAAAGATGAAATAAAAATAAGATTTAAATAAAAACTTGAATTGGTGATGATAATGATGATGATGATGATCATGATCATGATGATGATGATCAAGTTCAAACATATGAGCAAGATTTGTAAAAAATTGAAAAAGATAGGTGTAATGTGAATGTATGTGTATATGTATGTTATGTTTGTATGTATGTTTGTATGAATGTATGTTTGTTTGTTTGTTTGTATGTATGCATGTGTGAGTGTAAATACGTATGTATGTATGTTTGTATGTAAGTTGGTGTTGGAATGTTTGGAAAAACAAGCCATTTTTAAGCTAGTATGTATGTACGTAGATGTGTTTATATTTTATGCATGTTCAATTGTTAGTGTATGTATGTGTTACATTGTAGATACGCATGCGTGCCAGCTTGCTTGTTACGATGAAGAAGAAGATGATGATGGTGAAGATGATGGTGAAGATGATGGTGAAGATGAAGATGATGATGACGACTAATTGTTTAATTGTTATTTATGACAGAGAAACCAATTGTCTTCAATCACGTTTAAAAGGCTTACACACGTGTATACGTGAACTCACATACACACATACACAACACACACATACACAACATACACGCACGCACGCAAACTAACATGTGGCTTACAGCGATTTAAGATAATGCATAATGTACTTAATAATTAGTTTTTTATTGAATTTAATTATTAATCAAAAGTTCAGCCATTCAACCAACCAGCCAACTGAATAGATGATCAATCAATCAATCAACCAACCAGTCAAACAAAATTTCAATGCAAACAAACATACATACATACATATACATACATACATACATACATAATATTTGTTTCAAAGTAATTTTTTAGTACTGCTTAAACTATTTTGAACGCGCAGTAAAGAAGGAAATGAGAGTTGAGGTAGTTTGATGGGATGAAACATTTTATTGCGCGAATGTTTTGCTCTATTTGTTGTTTTGCTTCTATGCCGGCATGCATTTGCAACATGAACACGAGAATGTAAATTGTATTTAGTTATCTTTGGTTATTTTTCAGACAACAGCAAAGAACTAGCAGCAGCATCGTTCGTCGTCTCTCCTTCGACATAATTCTTTATGATTTGTAATTTGGAAAGTCGTGTGAAGTGAAGATAAAATCCTAGACATCATAGCCCCTTACCTAGTTGATTGAAAACTTGTCGTTGATTCGTCAGGAGCTAATGACGTCATTATCATCAATTTCTTGCCGTTCAATCATGATCAATAAACATTCCAAAGGGTTTGATGATGAGATTGGTCACGTATCGTCGCCGTCATCATATTGCAATTTATCATTTTCATCATTATCAACATCTTATCTTCCATCTAGATCATCATCATCACCGATGCGATCGTCATCAGCACCATCATTGTGTATGATGAGGTCGATGACGTCACCCAGTGTGACGATGTTGGCGATGCTGGCGCTCTTCATGATGATGATGATGATGATGCTCTTCACGAAACCAGCCAATTGCACTCTACTGCACAACAACAACAACAATAATAATAATAATAATAGTTCTAGCAATAGCAATAATAATAAAGATGCTAATCTAGTAAATATAAGCGCTAATAACAATACCACTAATCGCGATGGCCAACATGCTGAAGGGCAGAGCAGTACAAACGATAATCATCATCATCATCATCAACATCATCATTATCACGACAAACAGCATCATCAACATCATCGTCATCAACAACAACAACAATTACGTCATCACAGACGTCATCATCCCAGGCATATCTCCGATGCAAGCGAAAAAACTGCAAGAAGATTTGATGCTGTGGTTAGTTTTTGTTGCTGTTGTTATTATTATTATTATTGTTATTATTTATTAATTATTATTATTTAGCAAACAACTATAATCACCACCTAATTAACAGATAATTACAATGTGTGCTTAGCAGTATTATATGTCTTTTATTTTATGAAAACCATTTAATGTGTGTGAGTGTGTGTGTTAGTGTGTGTGTGTAGGAGTTAGATCCTTTTGTTGCAAATTATCACCATCACCTTTGATTATTAAACTTTTATAAATGACCAGTTCATAATTGCTTATTAATAATATCACCAATTCATACTACATACTACTACAGCTGCTACTACTTCTACTACCACTACTACCACTACTACTACAGCTGCTACTACTTCTACTACTACCACTACTACTACCACCACTACAGCTACTTTTTTACTTTGGTAACTACATTCGTAATATAAATATTATCTACTATATTATTTTCATTAAAATTATGAATGATCATAAATAATAATAATTATTATTATAATTATGATTATAACTTTCTAGAGTTACCTCGAGAAGTACGGCTACCTACCTGGTTCGGATGCCGAGACACAAGCCATGCGGTCCAAGCAGGAGTACATGAACGCCATCAAGAAATTGCAAAGGTCCTTCTTATTACGCTCATAATTATTTTAAAGTAATAATTATAACAATCATTATTATAATAATAGTTATTATTATTATTATTAATTCAACCAATCAAAACCTACCAACAGGTTTGGTGGCATTCCTGAGACAGGCGAAATTGATGAGGCCACTAGAAAGTTGATGAAAAAATCGAGGTTCGTTCGTTCGTTCCTTTGTTTTTTCGTTCGTTTGTTCGTTAGTTCGTTCGTTCGTTTGTTCGTAATAATTTCATAATTTATATTTATTATAATTAATAGTTTTGCGTAAAACTCATCAGGTGTGGCCTGGAGGATGTGATGAAACGCGATCAAGAAGGCAGCATCAGCAGTCCGCAGAGTTTCATCAGCAACGGCGGAAAACTTGCCGACATCCCAAAAAGATATCAGCTGGGATCTTCTAAGTGGGAGAAGAGGTGCATGAGTCATTCATTCATTCATTCATCAACTTATTCATTCATTTACTCATTCTATTTTTGCTCATTCACTCACTCATTCACTTACTCACTCACTCACTCATTCACTCACTCACTCACTCAAAGGTGGCTGACCTATCGAATCCTCGATTTTTCACCCGACTTGGACGCGGAGATACAGAGGCAGACGATGAAGGAGGCGTTCGAGATGTGGTCAGACGTGACGCCCTTGCAGTTCACAGAGGTGAGCACTGGTCAGGCCGATATCTTCATCAAGTTTCCAAGCAGAGTCCATGATGATGGCTTTCCGTTTGATGGGCCCGGTTGGATCATTTTTCTTCGCTCTCCAACTTTTTTAAAAGTTGGAGAAGCAGGCATAGATTGATGTGCTTATTAATGATAACTGTCAATGCTTTATAAAACCATTTTTCATATATATATATAGTGTGCTTTTGTGATGTATGCCTGCCTCTGTGTGCTTCTGATTGATTCAAGTAATTGATCAATTCATTCATTTGTCCTTTCATTCATAAGTTGATCCATCAATTCATCCATTCATCATCTCATGCATGGTCAGGCAACACGCTGGCACATGCATTCTTCCCTGGCGACGATAGGGGGGGCGATGTTCACTTTGATGACGACGAGCACTGGACCATTGATGGCGGCAACGGTGAGGTGGTGGTGATGATGATGATGATGATGATGATGATGGTGATGATGATGGTGATGATGGTGATGATGATGGTGATGATGATGGTGATGATGATGGTGATGATGATGGTGATGATGATGGTGATGAGTTATGGCAGGCGGTTAGTTAGCAAGTACATTTATAGAATATTTTGATCGGCTGTATTTCCATTGTGGGTCAAATCATTATTATTATTGTTAGTTACTATTATTATTGTTAGTTATTATTATTGTTGTTGTTGTTGTTGTTGTTAAATTTTTCATTTTGATTGAAGTGAATTGCTCTTGGCAATGTTTTATTGGAATGGGTTTCCAACTAAGATTGAGCTGTTAGCTCAGCAACATATATATACATATTCAAACACATGAACATATATATATATATGCACACACACACACACATACATACATACAGATTAACAAATATTTTAACATACAAACGTAAACATACATCACATGTTCAAGAAAATTGAACAGAAATAATCTGTTTTGTATAAAATGAAGTGAGGTAATGTGACTCAGTGTTGTTGCTGTTGAGTTGAATCATGTGATGAATGGTTGTTGATGTTGATGATGATGTTATTGTTGTTGTTGAAACGCTGATGGCTTCATGTACAATTTTTTAAATATTTCGTTTTAACTTTGGAGCGTTTTAGTTGTGGTAGGTAGGTGGTTAGGTAGGGATGAAAAAATGTTGCCCCTTTCATTTTTTAAATTTAATTCTTTCGTTTGTGCTTTTCATTTTTGTCTATCTTTCTTTCTCTCTTTCCAACTTCTGAAAACATTTTTAAACACTTAGCTACGCACTTGAAAAGTTTTTCAAAATTTCTCTTGTTTATATCGCCTCTATTCCATTCTTTTCATCTTCATTCGTTCATTTTCTTCAATCTCTCACTTTTCTTGTTTTACTATTCGTTCGTTTTACTCTTCTCCACTCTCTCTCTTTCATTCATTCATCCATTTTTTGATTTATTCATTCATTCATTCATTCATTCATTCATTCATTCATTCATTCGTACTTGGGTATTTTTTTCATCAAGTTTGTTAGCACATTTGCTGATTAGTTCAGCAATTATCTTCCTTGAAAGTTTTGGTGCAAAGTATTCTTTAAACATTTTCACAAATTATCTGGGTTTTTTTTCTATTTTCACTAACTGCATCTTGAATAACTTTATTGATTGCTCATTCATTTATCCATTCACTCACTCATGCATTCATCCATGCATTCGTCCAGGTACCGACCTGCTGGTAGTGGCGGTCCATGAGATTGGGCACTCACTGGGCATCGGTCACTCGGGCATGGAGGAGGCCATCATGTTTCCCTGGTACTCAGGCTATGATGGAAATTTGAAGTTGAACGATGATGACGTCATGGCCATCCAGGAGTTGTACGGTAGTCATTTCAGCTGGCTTCATTAGTTTTTCTCTCAGGCGAACTGCCCTGTACATTTTTATGTGTTGGTCCAATCGAACTTCACGCACTTTCACTCGACAGGAGCCAAATCAGACGGATCGTCGTGGTCGAAAGCCACGAAGAGAGCGACCACCGTGAGGCCGAGGACGACGACCAGAGTGCACCACCACCAACACCACCAGTTCGGCGAGAAGGCTGACGAAACTTGCGAACAAACCTTCGACGCCATCGCTAACTTGAGGAATGAAATTTTTTTCTTCGTCGGGAAGGTTCGTGTCACTTTTCATTTCGTTGCTTTTGTAAGCATTTTGTGTGATATCTGCACTTCTGAAGTATATGCTGCCTAATGTTCATCTGGTAAACATTCACCTTTCTCTGACAACCGAGCACAGAAGCATCACCGAATATTCAACTTCGGCGAAATATTCTACCCATCGCTGGATGTCGCCAGCTTCTTCGTCGACCTGCCCCCCACGTACGAGAAAGTTGATGCCGTCGTTGAGACCAGGGATGGCCTGAAACTATTCGTATTTATCGGTCGGTTATTTTCAAATCATTTTCTTATTTAAGCTAGCAAATTTATTATCTTAACTGATTTACAATCGTCTTTGCTTTATTCAATCTAACTGGGCTTTCAATACATCTTCTTCTTTTAATTGATTGTCTAATTTATATTGCTTTATAGCAGTAGATTAGTTTATTACGTTGATGTTTACGATCGTCTTTCTCACTTGACTTACAATTCAGGAAAGAGGTACTGGTTGATGAACGGAAACAGGTTGGAGGGCAGGTGTCCGACGGAGGGCTACCCCCTCACGAACCTGGGAATCTCGGAGGAGGTCACTCACATGGACGCAGGATTCGTCTGGAGCTACAACCAGCGGACCTACTTTGTATCCGGATACCAATATTGGAGGTTGAATGAGACCACAATGATGGTCGACTACGGATACCCACGTGACATGAACTTGTGGGAGGGGGTTAAGATTCCCGTGGATGATGCTTTCACCAACCCAGAACGAAGTTCGTTTCAGTTCTATCCTAAATCCCACTCCAGTTTTGTTACAATTTCACACTGAATTTCTATTTTGCGTCGCGACACCACTTAGCAATCATGTCACATCAACTGCAGATAAAACTTACTTCGTGCACGGGCACGACGTCTGGGAGTTCAACGATATGAGGATGAGGATCAGACCGGAAAGCAAACGAAACCTGAATCAGTTCGTCTTCGGCTGCCCGGAGAGTCTCCTGAAAGAAAATGAGCCGACGGAGAGCGACGCCGTGCAGACGTACAGAGACAGGACTGGTGACGTTGACTATCTCAGTAGCTCCTCAACTGCCAACCACAACGGCCTGATTTCAACCATTCAGTTCTATTCAATCGCGACCATCTGCGTTGTTAAGTTTGTTCGTTTTTAACTTTTTTTTTAATTTTTGTCATTTCAAGATCTAGAGTGTCGTTTCATGTTTGCGGCGATGAATAAATAGTTTTATATCTTTGATACATGACTAATACCTAACTGTGTACTTACTCAGTTGTAACGTCAGCTTGCTTGCGTGTTGTGGGCGATTTATTTCTTGTTACTTCACTTTTCAGTTCAACTAATTTTTTCATTTCATTTTTGACATTTGCAGATTTGATTATTAGGAATTGAATTTTCGAGTATTATAATTATTTATTTAATTATTTATTTAAAAGTGAATTCAATTAGAAATGGTAATCTTAATATTTGTTTGATCGACCTAAATTCCATTTTTTTGTCTTCATCGAGAATTTTTAAATGCAAACTCTTAAACTTCTAAAACCAAAGCATATATGTAAATTAAATATACACGAATACCGGCACACACACACACACACGCGCACACACACACACTGGTAAGTTAGGGACACACACACACACACACACACACGCACACATGTTTCCCGTGCACTCATTCGGTTGTGCCATCAATTTTAATTCTTCAGAATGTCAACGTAATATGTTGTGGCCATTAATATTCATAGATAGCTAACAGAATGTCATTTATTAGCATTTCATTACAAAGTGTCATTCATCATCAAGAGCGTCACCATCCCATCACATTAAGATAATAACTCATGCCACCATAGCTGAGTATTTCCCACGTTTCAAACCTGTGATTTCAGTTCAGTATGTAGGTATAGTGTTATATATATACATATATATATGTTTTGTGTTTTTTATTACATAATGTTTGTTGCATATTTGTTGCTGCTTTATGAGATATTTAATTATTTAAAAGTTAGATGAAGGATGATCATTTTTTTTATCTCTGCCTATATTAATTGTAAGCCTTATATTTCTTATATTTAATAAATAGATGTACAAGAACGTATATATATATATATATATATATATATATATATATATATATATATGTTTATATATATATAATTATGTATGTACACACTATGTATGTACACACTAATATACTAACATACATACTTAATTATCGTCATCAAATTATAGCGAAGAACATCAAACCAAACGTAAGTCTCTTTTTAGTCTTTTTATACACACAATTTCAGTTGTTTTAAATTTTTACATCAGCGTAACGTCACTTATGTGCACATGTATATATATGTGATATATACATTATATGTATGGTACTTGATATATACGTGTTCGATATATGCAATCGTTTGATTTATGATATAGACATGCACCATATTTTTTTTAAACGTAATAGACGAAATTCATTTATAGCCGTTTAAATGTGTTTCTTACTTAAGATCTATTATATATGTATATATATTTTATTTATATATCTAATACTTATATTCATGTGTATGCACATGCATGTATACGTCCACACTACACCACCCAACCATCTATCTATCTCTCGTGTTGTTAATAAATGCTTTTAGTGTACTTTTCATTTCAGTTTGATCTTCTCGGTCATCAGAGTTTGAATTTTATAAACGGATTTGTTAGTTTTTTTTTACATTTTGAAAATATATTTAAGTTATTTTGAAATCTTTCGTTAAACTTTCCCTCAAAAACTCATATTTAGTCAGTTCCTCTTTATCTAACTATGGACCTATGGCTAATGTGTTTTATTTATAATAGAGAAAGCTGTTTATAACAAATTATTTTTTACTTAAACGCTAACACTGCTACTTCTCACTCATCTTCTTTTGACTCCGCTCACAGTACTTGAAAAGGGTTTTGAAAAACTGATGCACTCTATAGATTTTTGGGGAAAACCAGAATACATTTAAGCGGCGAATGGTCGCCTAACCCTGTTTGGCAGTGCGTGCAGTGACCAAGTTGGAATATGACAAACGCATCTATTTCCGCCTATCAGATGCTCTGTGTGTGACGCGTCGTTTAGCAGGTATGCTGTTAGCTTCATCGATATATGGTAACTTGAAGCGACCGAATAATTATCATTCCCCTAATCCAATACTTAACACTCGCCATGGTTCTATTTCTTTGAATGTGGCGTTGACATAGTGAATTAAACTAGTATTTTAATTGAATTATTGATACTGACGTTGATAAATTTGGAGATATCAATCAAAAATATTTAAAAACATGATAAAAAACACTGACGACCAATCATTCATTTATTCATTCATCTGTTCCTTCTTTCCTTTATTCATCCACATCGCTCCAATTGTCTTCCGAAAATCTGTTGAAACCAACATCATTGTTTAAGTCCCTAATATTTCTCTTAACCTCCGGTGCGTTTCGAACGCTTTTTAATCGTTTTTTGCGATCGTCATCAGCATCACCATCATCATCATCGTCATGAGAGAAAGCGTCCCAGAGTAGAATGTTTCGATCACGTGCTCCAGTTATCAATTCGTATTGGTCGGATTTGAAGAGGCAACAGTTCACCTGCTTGAAATGTCCCTGCAGAGTTTTTATCTGCGTGCCTGAGTGAGGATACATTGATTAATCTATAAATTTATTGAACGAATAAATTAAGAAATGAGTAAAAGAATGAATGGATAAGTGTATAAATGGAAGAATGAACGAAGGAATGAATGATCAATCTAACCATTGAACACATCCAATATAGTGACATTTTCTGAGTTAGGAACGAACGCATATCGGTCACAACACGCCATCCTCAGTCCAACTTTCGAATCATTTGCGATCATTCCATAGTTGCAGAGCAGGTTTTTCCCTGATTGTGAATCCCACAGCCTCACGTTGTTGTCTGTTCCGAAACTGAGTAGGTGGAGGCCATCTTGAAGGAGTAGAATGCTGTTGACCACCCCATCGTGGGCCCTGCCATCTTTATTTCAAGTTTTTCACGGAGAGATTATTTAAATTTAACAAACTTAAAGTTCGTTAAAATTATTCAATGTGTGAAAATAAAAATGCAGCAGCAAATAAATGAGTAAATGTATGAAAAAATGAAAGTTATACAGGTCAAAAAATTATTTAACTGTAACTTTGTTGAAGAGCACTGGGGTTAGGACTTGCCTTGTCATTAAACCTGGTGTTGTTCTTGTCAAACTTCAACAAGCAACTTTTTGATCTTCTGATGTCCCATAAGATTATATGGCCATCTTTTCTGTTATTTTCAATTCAAGTCATTCAAAAATTAAATAAAAATTACAACATGAATATATTTAATTATTTAAAACTAAATTTAATTATATAAAACAAAATGAATGATTTAAGTGCAACAACAAAAATGAAGACCCAGCAGAGTAAAGATGGTGGTTATTGCTGGCTGACCAGTAGAGGTCAAGCACAACTCTTTGACTGTGGCCTGTCAATTTATGTGAGAAAGACCCAGATGTGATGTCAACGAGTTGAATCTTGTCACTATCACTGCCCACAGCAATTATTGGCTTGAAGCCTGCCATCTTGTGACAATTAACACACTCTTCAAATGTAAACTGAGTGACAACCTGACAAGATATTTGAAAAACAATTTAAATATGAAAGAACCATTTTCTATTAATTGAACAAGATTTAATTATTATTTAAACTGCAAAACTTTTAAATTATTAGAATCCCATAGTTTCAGCAACTTCTCGCGCCCACTTGAAGTGAAGATGCCTGTGTCGTGGGGATACCACTGAATGCTGCCTACTGAAAAATAATGTCTATCTTCATTGGTGGCATCTATTTTTGATACAACTTTGAATATTCTTGGTGAGGAAGATGAGGATGGAGGAGTGTGCAAATCATGTATGAATATGTTACCATTGCCAGCAGCAGATAGCAAACTAGAGACATAAAATAATTTAATTTGATTAAATTGATTGACTTATTAATATTAATTTAAAAAATAAAAAGATGATTTTTTAGTGTTTAGTCAGTAGTCTAGTTCTAGTTGTAAATTTGTTTAACAATTGAAGTTCAAACTTTAAATAAAATTATTAAATTAATTATTTTAAATAATTAAATAAAACAAACCATAATTTTTATTTAATTAATAAATTAAAAAATAAAATGAATCACCAACAATAACAGCAACAGAACAGCTCAAAAGTAGGTGTTGTAAATAAAACACCATCAAAAATAGAAATAAGTCACAACTGAACAGACGTTACTCTCCTGTTCCAGCCCAATTTTGCAAATCGTGTTAATTCCCAGCCAACCCAACTTACTATCTCTGGCCGTTGGGATCCAGGTCACAACAATTGACGTTGGCAGTGTGGCAAGATTCAAATTCATGACGAGAACTCAAGTCTAACGACTCTATCCTATTTTTTATAAATATCTTGTCCAATCTGTCACTTTTGTTATTTAAATTGTATTCTCTTGAAATTAACGCTTTAAACATTTAATTAGATTTATTTTGTTTTCTCACACCGGACGATCTTTGGTAAACTTTGAGAGCTTACATTTTGGAAGTTTTACTTTTAAATTGAAGGCTTAATTAACGGGATTGAGCTAGAGCCGCACTGCTTTTAATGAATCCATCCCATCTTGTTGAGCTTTTAGTGATTGAGCTAGTCAATCTTTTTTTACTTATTCCATCTTGTTAAAACTTTATTAATATTTTATAAAATAAACGACGTAAAAAATCAAAATTGTTTTTTGAACAACTATCTTCATTATGTTCAATAAATATATTACAAAATTACAAGATTTGATAATGGAAATCCCGACGTTGTCAAATGGCCGGACTCAGCGTATTTACTTTTAAAATTTAATTTCAAATTTGTCGTTTGTTATTTGCTTGCTATCAGTTAAATAAATTAAAAGATGTTGAAAAATGTCTTCAGATCATTTTTTCTTAACCCACGACGTGTGGCCGATTTGTTCTGCAAATGTCGTCGTTCGTCACTGGCCAGGGAATGGCAGGAGAAGACATTGTCGGCCAGGTTGTCACTGCTGAAAACGAGCTATAAAGAATTTGAGTGGGATCTCTTCAGAGTGTTGAGCGAAAATAAAGACACATTTGTGCTGTCTAAATTTACATATGGTCTGAACAAATCTGGTCTGAAGGCCAATGACGAGAGATTATATTCGGTTTACAAGAAAATTGAGGAGTTGAAATTGAAAAATAAAGGATTGAGAGAAGAAGAAATACGAATAAATTTCAATGAAATGAAAGATTTTCTTGCTGATAATGTTTTTTTAATCAGACAGGCTTTTGTCAATAACATGATTGTGCCCCACTTCTCAGACTTCTGTGTGAGGGTTGATGATCTCTACTGGGCCTGCAGGCGAAATCTGACTGGAAAAGTAATTTTTCTTTTTATTTTGTGCTTGTATTTGTACAAAATAATTATTTTTAACATTCATTTTTAAAAATTTGTCATTTTTCTCAACAGATAACATCCCACTCAAAAGTATTATATGGACAGAAGTTAGAATCTTGGGCAGTTTCATTGTGTACGATTGATGGCCAAAGACATAGCACTGGGGACTATGGAACACCAGTTGTTCTTCATACTTGCTGCACGCCTGTTAATTATGCCTTAGCCATCAATGAACATGGAGCCAATATTGTTAACCAGTACATCTCCAATGAACCCATTCCAAGAAACAAGGATGTAAATAAAGTTTGTATATATTATTTTTTTTATTCATTTAATTTTTTTTACTTAATTATTGTTTTTTTTACTATTAAAGGTTTTATATTTATCACCATCAAATGTTCCTCAAAATCCAATTGATGTTGCAGGTTTGTTTGAAATTTGAATCATTTTTAGATGTAATTAAATGATGATACAATTCATAATCCTGTTAATGAAATCTTTCAACTGTGTTGGAGTGATGTGTTTTTCCAATATTAATATAATTTTCAGTTCATTTGTAATGAATTTTTCATGATATTGGTGTAAAATAACTTAAGTAACAACGCATTGATGTCTTATTTGTCCCTAGGTGCTCTTCTAGTTACGTCACTTCTCAATGTTACACAGAACTCTCAGCAGACTTTTGATAGAATTGTTGCCAGGTTGGATGATCCAACAATTTGTTTTATTAAAAATTCACAATAAATTGAAATTTGCAAAGTTTTTTTGGCCTAATTTTGCTCTATCTTTTAAAAACTATGTCATACTGGTTTAACATGAATGGTATTTATGTTCACTTGAAAATTTTTTATTTTTACATCAAAGAAGTTAATGTTTTCATTTTTTTTGTATAATTGAATACAATTTTAAACTCTCTCTCCCTTATGTGACCAACCTCACACACAATTCAGGTACAACGAAATGAGTGGCAGGACCAGCAAGAAGATAACGTGGAACAGAAGTTTCTACATCCACGAGAAGGGGGCGGAGTTAGGAATGCAGGCATATGCACACCACCTCAAGAACAATCTCTGCTTTCCATGTGGCACAGACATCAATGAAACTGTTGATCTGCTCTATAAGCTCTATTCCATTGAAATGTCTTCAGAAAGTTTGGCCATCCTCGCTGCCACTTTGGCTAATGATGGTGTTTGTCCGATCACTTGTGAGTCCTTTATCTGTCCGTTGGCTGTGATGTGATGTGGTGTGGTTGGATATGATGTGCTATGACGATGTGATGTAATGATGATATGACCTGATGGTTTGCAGTGGCAAGATGGTGGTGTTTGTTGTTTCAAATATTGCCTTGCATTCCCATGTGTTTAAGTTGGTTAGCAAAAGTTTTAAAGAATGGCATAAAGAGAAATTTAACTTAAATTCAATGCAACTAACAACCACGACAGCTGAACGAATATTCACCTCAGAAGCAGTTCAGTCAACCATCTCGATAATGCTCTCCTGTGGGATATCCAGCCACTTCTCCGTGAAGGTTGGCATCCCAGGAGTGGCAGGCATTTCTGGAGGGGTCATGCTGGTGTGCCCAGGTCTGTTGGGGGCTTTCCTCTGGTCTCCACCACTGAATGACCAGGAAGTTAGTGTTAGAGGGCTGCAGTTCTCCGAGAGACTCTCCGAGATTTTTGATCTGCACTATTTTTCATTCAGGTTCATGTTGTTGCTTGTACCATATTTGTGAAGAAACACAATAAACTCGCCTAAAAATGAAATATCTTTAAAATGTTATCACTCTTCAGGCCACCTGAAAATTGTTCATTCCCATACGACACCAACACAAACATCATCATCAGCAGCAGTAGCAGCAGCAAAACAGACCGACCACCACCACAACAACAAACCAACAACAGCAAACCAACAGCACCAACGACATCTCACCAAGTAGAAGGTTTTCCAGGAACACAAAAACTACAAAACAAAAGTTCAAGTAATGTTCAAGCAATATTTGCAGCCTCATTGGGTGACATTCAAGCTCTAAGGAGCCTGCACATGATGGGGCACAACATGGAGAGCCCTGATTACGATGGGAGGACCCCACTGCACCTGGCTGCATCTCAAGGAAGAATGAATGTTGTTAAGTTTCTTGTGGAGAAGTGTAATGTTGATATCAGTGTTAGGGACAGGTAGGTTGGCTGGTCTACATTACTCTTGCTGTTCTTCTTGATCGATTGATTGATTAATTAATTACCTAGCTAATTATTTAATTATTCCAGTAACAAATAGTAAGATTGACATATTTTAATAAGGTGGGGCGCAACTGCAGTTGATTGTGCAAGGACCGTCTTCAAGATGGAAGTTGTTAGATATCTTGAGAACCACCTCCAGAGTAAAGTGTTATCATCATCATCATTATCGTCGTCGTCGCCATTAACATCATCCTCACTGTCATCAGAAAATTCATCAGACACGGTCCCAACAAATTTGACAACATCATCAACTCCATCACCACCGAAAACATCATCACCATGGTGATTAGCATCACCACATTTCAATCATGATGTATAGAATGACCAAAGAAATATTTAGCCTGCAGAATAACATTATAAATCATTATTCATGATTTACACGTTCATTCATTCATTCATCCGCAAATTCCCTTCTTCCATTATTAAATTTAATTGAATCTTCATATACATACATCTACACATTTATATATATATCTATATAAATGTATATGTATTAGTTACCAGAGTATATATACATACACACACCCACACACATATATATATATATATATATATATATGGTCTCCTTCCAGCCTATATATACATATATACTTTATTCAATATTCCATTTTCAAACCCTACCCGGTCGGTACAATTATTGTTTCCATTGCACATTGTGAATACATTTATCGCGTTGTTAAACATTTTCATTTGTTACAATTCAAGCACACTGCAAACATGAATACATATATATATATATATATATATATATATATATATATATATATATATATATATATATATATATATGTGTGTGTGTGTGTATAATGTATGTGTGTGTATGTGTGTATGAGTACGCATGCACACACTCGCACACACATAATGTCGTACGCAACTACATAGCAGCAATAATCGTCATTTTCATCATTTGCTGATCATTAACTCGTCCATTCTTTCATTTACTAGCATTTCATTCATCCATCTAGCATTACCGTTCATTCACTCACTCATTGTCATTCATTCATACATTCATTCATTCGTAGTAACATTTTGAAAAGTTGAAGACCAATTACCCAGACATACACATCTAAAATTCAGCCGCAAAGAAAATGCAAATTAAAATTAATTTTCCAAAAATTTAAAATATCTATGAATATATATATATATATACATATATAACATAAAAATCGATTAGAAACAGAATAATGACGTCATTAGCAATTGAATAAAAATGCACCAGCAATCATAAATAAAGAAGTTTACTATTTGTTTATATACAATTACGTCAAACAGTATATATAATGCATATAATTGTAATAACTTTCTTATTATTCAGTATTATATTTTCGACTATATATACATACGTATATAAACATTTTATGTAATATATTTATAATGTTAAAATGCACGATTTTAAAGTTTGTTTCATATAGCTATATAACTGAGAACATATCAATCAATCCATCTACACATCCATTCATGCTTTTAAAATTCATTATTACGTTCGCTTACAACGTTTCGATTACATTAAGATAGAGGCATTTCGTCCGTTCAAATAATAAATAAGATGCTAACACGAACAAATAAGTACACATTCCTCTCACACACGCACGCACACTTAATTATACATATTTGTATTATGTTAGATTTTTTGTTGAACAATATTGCATGCCAATCAATATATATTATATATATATGTGTGTGTGAGTTTGTGTGTACATAATATATAGATAGATTAGTTGATTGAATAAATATAATTTTTGAAAAGTAGACACATCTGATCGAAACAAACACGCGTGGATGAATGTGGTTGAAACTAACTGTTAGATTTTTCTTTTTTAATTGAATTTAGAATTATTAACATTTGCAGCTAAGTAAATGTGTGTGTTTGTGCATGTGTGGTTGTGTATGTGATGTGTGTGTAATATAAACTTATCATCAACAACGAACGACAATGTGTGCTATATTATAATGTTGTACAAAAACAATATGAAGGCTGTGGTTTTTAAATTTTACATTTTCACTTTCTCCATTTCTCCCCTCTCTCTCTCTCTCTCTTTCTTTCTTTCTCTATTGACGATCAAATGATATAGCATACAAATGTTAAAGTACACATACACACACACATAATTACAACTGGAATCACATACGTTTGTATACATAAACTGAAAACTGTACACATCACATTCACACTAATGCGTCCATCAATCATTCTCATGGCATGATTGCATTACAAAAAAATTGTAAATTCTCTCTTCCACATCCACACATATGTATGTACAAATATTAACACACACAGACACACATACATATATATATATGTATTATATATACATACATACACACCAGAGATGCACAGAATAGTGAATTTGGCCGAAGACCAAATAGTTGATCCATCATTCATCCAAATAGTGAAAAACCCACAATTTAAAAAAATTACTTTTTTAGAATAAAGCAAGCTATTAAGAAAAGAGTGGCGACTTTTGCCCACCCAGCAATTCTTCATCGAGATAATGTTCAATCTCCTGTTCAAATTCTGACTGATGTTAAAACATACAGCTATGGCAAAAATAAATTTTCCGCTAATAATGTTCAAGAATTATCGTTCTAGAATGCGAAAAATATTTTGGAAGTAGCACTATCATTAAAATGGGGCATCTCTAATCGCACACACGTTACTCATGCATCAGATTTATAATTTTCATTCATAGCAAAGGACGAAACGAAGCAATGAACATTTACATTCAGCCACGCTCCACAACGTGCATTGGTGTTTGTTTCTATCTACAAATGTCGATACATTCTACATTCACACGTACATAATATGTAGAATAATCTGTAGAAACAAATACATTTTTATCTTGCCTTTCTAAATTCTGATGAAAATCAATAACTTGACAAAGCATTACGTGCAACAAAATAAATCTCTTATACACATCGTTAATATTACACGCACACACACACACATCAATAATCGTCATTTGCAAGTGGTTCTTTTTGATTCTCAATTCATAATTTACTCAGCAATTGATTGAGTTAACTGGTTGGCGAGTTTTTATAACTATTTCATGGCAACTAATTAATTTTGTCTCGAGGGTTGACGAGAGAACAGAATGAATGAATGAATAAATAAATGAATGAACTGGTAATATGATGAATCAAGGGTTAGTTTTTATTCATCATCATTACATTAGCATCAAACTGGCAAGCACATCATAAATAATCAACAAGCCAAACCAACAATTATAACACACACGCACACACACGATAGCAGTGGCTATTTTGAAGTTGGTGATAAACATCATGATGAATTTTTGTTGGTTGTCGGTTATCATGATAGTTCTGTTAGTTAGTATCATGATGCATTCGATTCGCCCTCGAAGGTGATGAGTATTCACTGGTTGTCAATCAACCTCACGGCTCCTCCTCCGGCATAATTACTTTTCATCTTTAAAAACTGAACGTTTTATTTTTCTATTCATAAATATTATTAAATTTCAAAATCGCTGATCAAAAATTGCCATCATTCATTATAAACTAATAAAAATCCAAAAAACCTGAATAACAAGTGACGGTCCTTCCACTAAAATTTCAGTCGGAATTTGACTGAGTGGACAGTTTTCAATGCTTAAGAATTGAAGTTTAGCACAATATGATAATTCGTAGGGCAGGCTGTTCAGGTTCGGGTTGTCGTTCACGTACAAAGATACTAGATTGTCGAGGTTACCTTAATATGGTTGATTTCAATTTTTCTACATATAATAAAAGGCTTCGAGCCCTTAACATTGTCCGTAACAAATGGCCTTCATTTTAATGATAGCCACAAAAATTCCCACACCTAATCCTAACTTAAAATAAAGGCAATAATCTCCCCCACCCACTTCATGAACTTATACATATATATATATATATATACATATATATATATATATCATGATCATATTTATATACAATTCAAATATTGTGAATTATATTTTACTAGACGTGTGAACCTATTTCTCTAGGCAATGAAGTCAGTTGGTTCTCGCCGGCACCCAGGTACGTCAAATTTTTCAAATTTCTGTTGTCGCAAGATTATATTTATTAATTATAGTTTTATAATTATGGTATATTGTCATAGTTATTTCGTTATGTTATAGTTGATGTACATGTTTGTGTGTGTCCGTCGTCTGAATTTTGCCAAAACATCAGCCAAGTTAGTTGAAGCATAATTGTTTTAATTGTAAATCTCGTTAATATTATTATGCCTCAAATAATATAATTAAAACTAATTATCCCAGACTAACCCAATCTGCCTCGGTAGCGAGGTTAGCTGGTTCGATTGCACGATCAACCTGTCAAGATCGCCCAAGTAACCTGAAATTATTTCAATATTCCACTATAATAATGGTTAATAGAGAGAGAGAGAGAGAGAGAGAGAGAGAGAGAGAGAGAGAGAGAGAGAGAGAGAGAGAGAGAGAGAGAGAGAGAGAGAGAGAGAGAGAGGCAGACAGATCAAACCAAGTGACAGGGATCATTCTAACCATTGCAAATATGACTTATGATGGCTATAAAGCAATAATAATAATGTAATTTTAATGAAATTAGAATAATGATTTCAACCAATTTCGACAGGTAATGTTTCCAGCTTGTTCTCCTCTACATCCAGAACTCTCAACTTTTTCAAATTTCCTATTGTCGACGGTAACCTCTAGAAGAAATATAAATTTATATTTAATTAATATAAATTAATATTTAATTAATAATATTATTAAACAATTTCACTATCACCATCGCCTAACTAACCCTTAATAGATTATTACTAAGCACGAGAACTTCTAATTTTTCAAGTTTTTCTATGTCATCAGGAATTCGACTGATCTGATTGGTTCCCAGGTTCAACTCCACCATGCTGCTCCAACTTCCCGTGTCTATTTTAGCATATTTGGTTCAGTTATTTTAAAATGTTTCCTATATTTTAGAAAAACAATCAGACAGACAAACAAATTATAAAATTTTGGAAGACGGAGGTTTGAGCGAACGCGATTCAAAAAACTGCTGAGTCATCATTATTTCAAGGATGAAGGCGCTTCTGAACTAACAAAACAATCACAGACAAGCAAACAAACAAAAACAGACCAAGTGGTAGGGAAGTCAACTGGTTATCCTTCATGTTCAACTTTGTGAGGTTGTGTGCTTGTGAGAAGATCCCAAAGGGAATTTTATTTATTTGGTTGTGATCCATGATTATTGTCTGCGAGTAAATAAAAATTCATCTTTAAATAGCCAGCCACACACTCGCACACACACACACACATACAGACAGAGGAACTAACAGCAGCAGTGCAGAACTGTGCAGGGCCACCCACTGGATATGATGTGAATGCATTTCTCGACAGAACAATGTTGTTCAACTTTACCAAGTTTGTTAGCAGGCCTTCCTATGTTCGTTTGACATTACGTACGTGTGTTTGTGTTCGTTTAATAGTAAGTATGTGCCTTACTTCATGTTATACATTGAGTATGTGCGCTCACGTCTGTTTAATGTACTTGTGGGCTTGTGAATGTTCATCAATTAAAATTTGGTCACAAAGTTAGCTCAGTCGGTAGAAGTGCCATATCTCGCGTTGTTATTACATGGTGACGTGGTTCGAATACCGTCCGTCCGAAACTCAAACGCGCATGATGCGGTGCTCACGCATGCGTGCATGATGTGTGTGGCGTCGTGTGGTGTGTGTGGCGTCGTGCGGTGTGTGTGGCGCACTGTACGACCTCTGTGGCAGGAAAGTTTGATTTCAATTATGGAACAACTGCAAGCTGCTCTGCGCTTGACAGGACGGCATTATAAATGGAAGAAAGTTAGCTACACTTTTATTGTTTTTGAATCATTTGCACTTGAATCACATGAACAATAACAACACTGCAACTCAAAATTGATACACAAGCACAGAGAGAAACAGAGAAAAACGAATAGAGAAGAAAACACACAGGTAGTTGAGAAATTGTGTTGCCTTCAACATTAAACTCTTCTAACAGTGTGCATCCATTCATTGTTTGTGGTATGCTGGTCAGTCTGTTGTATCTGTTGCAGGCAATAATAATAATAATAGTTTATATTACTTATCATAAGGAAATATTATAATTTCATAATTTATAATTTGGAAACAATTATAAGAAAAACTATAATGCATGATAATAGCCAACCAGCCGGCCAAAACAAACAAACGAACGAACGAACCTCAAGCCCAATCTAGTCAAGCCCTTCAAATTTCCAATGCTGTCAGGGATGTCTAGGAGTTCGTTGTGTTGCAGGTCCAAGTTGTTTATTGACCTGCACTCTCCTATTTCTTTGTGTGCAGAATTAAATGACTTGTAACGAATAAAAAATTATAACTATAATTGTAATAAATGTGAAAATATAATAAAATGTAAAAAGTATTTAAAAACAACGAAACCAGCTACGGACCAGCAACACAAACAACTACGCCAAACCAAACAACATACAAAAGAGCAGCAACATACCAGCAGGCAGATGCTCAAGATGGTTATGAGAAACATCAAATGTGTTTAACAGCGTCAAGCAACCAATTGTGCTCGGTAGTTCGTGAATCTTGTTCTCACGTAAACTCAAGTTTGATAATTTCTGCGTAGTAAAATACAAATATTCAAACAAACATACACACACACATTCATGCAAACGACATTCATGCATACATGCAAACGACATTCATACAGGCAGACAGACAGGCAGACAGACATACGTACATAGAAACAAGTAAGTATACCTTGAGATTGCCAATCTTCTCGTCGACCAGCTTGATCCTGTTGAACCTGAGGAAGAGGTGTGTCAGGGCTGTTAAACTGTACACAACCTGTGGTATCTGGGACAGTGTTTTCAGTGGGACCATCAGATATTCAATCAAACGATCAATCAGTCAATTAATCATTCAAACAACCAACCAACCAACCTCATTCAACTTATTATGCCTCAAATCAAGCCATCTCAACTTTGTTAACTTCTCCATGCTATCAGGCAGGGAGAGGATCGAATTTTCACTGAATGCCAACGTCTCCAGATTGACCAGCAGACCAATCTCCGGAGGCATGGAGACCAGCTTGTTGCCGTAACAGTACAATTCTTTTAGGTGTGTTAACTTTAGATGGGAGAAAAATTGGTGAAAAAAAATTGACTATGTTCTTTTTTTTGTTTTTTTCAGTTGAAAGATGGACAAATGAATAGATGTATATATAAAAATATAAATGTTGGTAAAAGACCATATTTTTTACAATATTCTATAAATTCTACCGAATGTTTGGCGTTAATATGTTTGTTGTAGTTTAGTGAGAAAAATCGAAAAAATGAACTACAAACATATTAACGCCAAACATTCTGTAGAATTTATAGAATATTGTATTAAAAAAATAAAAATGAACAAATAAATAAACAGAACAATAATTTACGAATGATATATATAAAGACTTACATCTTTAATAGTGGGAGGCAATGCTGTCAACTGTTTTAATGTTTCATGATTTTAGTGGTGTTAACATTAGTGTGACATAACGACGAGAAAGATGATGAGGTTGATGATACAAATGATGAATACAACGATGGTGGTGATACAGATAAGAAAACATACACCTAATACTGAAAGTCAACTAATTTACATGGTCTTAAGAATAGATAATTAATTAAAATTCATCAAATAATCCACCTGTATAGAAAAAAAAAGTTTATTTAGTTACTTTATACCTACCAGCTCTGTAATCTGAGCTCTGTTCGATTTTAATTAAATTAAAGACAATAGTAGTTGTAGTAGTAATACTAGAAGTGGAATAGTAGAAGCAGTTGTAGAAGCAGCCCTGCAAAATTAGAAAAAGGCTGCCATAACTGCCATATTATCTGTGACAAAGTGTGCTATCAGTTATAATAGTGGAGACACTAGCAAGAAAAGAGTAATATGATGATTAATTGAAATATCAAATAAAATACACTTGACAAACAAACATACAGACAAACATACAAACAAACAAACAGACAAACATACAAACAAACAAACAGACAGACAAATGTACAAACAAACATACAAACAAACAAACACAAAAAATTTAACCTGCAACTTGCACACATCTAATCTTATATTGTTCACTGGGTCTTCTCGACATTTTTGTAATATCTTTGATATATCCTGTCATCAAATAAAAAAATGAATGATTGATTGATTGAATGGACAATGGATAAATGAAAAAATGTAAGAATGAATGAATGAAAGAATAGTAATTATAATGACCACTTCAAATTTTTTCTTTCCTTTTTGTCTTTTTGGTTTCAGCGTTGGCCCCCCAGTTCCTTCCATGTGGACTCGTCTGTCTTGCTGGTGTTGCAATCAATATGATACAATATTTTATTTAATTACGATATAATTATATGTTGGTGTGGTTTCTAATTCAAGAAATATGCTATCCCATTATACACATTTTCATCATTAATAATCAGGTAGTCCCGAACTTCAACAATAATTAGGTAATCTCTAACTTTGTTAATGACATCAGTTTTAGTTACGGGTGTCGATGAGGGTTGCAGCTCTCTGATTGGTTGGCTGTCATCAGTGATGGATGGTAGATTGAAAATTTCTGGAGGTACATCACTGGAGTTTACAGTTACTGGTTCACCTGTTGTTGTTGTTGTGATGTTTTTGCTTGTTAGGACAATGTACTGAGCTCCCGAATAATCTGCAAGTCTAGGTCCGATTTCACCTGTAGGTGGGGAGGCTGATCCACCTTTTTTACTCATAATTAGCTTTCAAACAAAATGGCAGAAATATCAATAATTAAAGATACAGATGATGTTTTGCTGGTTTATTTTATAAGGTACTGATGATGTTTTGGTCACAGCAAACAAGACAACAGGCAGGCTGATTTATTGTTTGGTGTAATATAACCTTGTTAGTGAGTATGGCTTTTGATGAACTTGAAATTTGAATAAAATGGCTATAATTGATGTTTTTAATAAACTATAATCATCAAGTGCATTGTAATCTGCAACATTTTCTGGTTGGTGTTGAATCTTGAATATAATTACAAACAAGATGTAGGAGATAGTCCTGCACTATCACTGTTGAAAAGACTATTTTAAAAAAATAAATTGTGTTGTTTATTTTAAAAGATTTATAAATAAAATTGTAATAAAGTTTGTCTGCTGATTTTAATTTTGTTTGAAATAACTACATTTTTTGAAGTTCCTACTACTATTAACTAATATTTTGTTAGATAGATAAATAAAATAGTTTCTACTACTATGTATAATTTTATAATAGATAGCTGATAGATAGACTAACTAAAGCGCTAACTTTTGTTAGACTAGGTGATATAATTAAAAAAACCAATTTTATGTAAATTAGCAAAAAAATGAAACCAACCTAACTAACGTAACGGTAATATAAAAAACTTTCTCATTAAAATGACTTCAATATAAAAATAAAAGTGAAATAAAATTTCCCAGGGTAAGTAAATGAAATGAAATGTTGGTCTGAATGTTTTATTATCGATCGAAACGTATGAGAAAATTAAAGAATGCCTGAAACACCAAAATGGAGAATTATATTTTATTCTGTTTCAAATTACGAAAGTTCCTTGATTAGACTATTCACAATTTTAAATAAAAAACAAAAAACTAGCGATTTATATAATAAAGAACAAAGACTGCACTAATGTCATATTATTCGTGCATAGATAAATGAACGAACTTTCAAAAATTCTATCCAGGTTCCTCCTAGCTGGTTCCTACCCTACACGTACAACACTTGATTTTCATGCTCTCTATATCAAAGTTTTTAACCATTATGATTGCAAATACTTGAAAAATACATATGAATCTTTTTGTAAATACATTTATCTCTGTGAATATTCTTACAGATTTTAGGAATGGTTAACTTACAAACATACTATTATTATTTCTTATTATACCTTGATTCAACATATACGTGTTGTATAATATCATTTATTTATACTGAAGTATGTAGGTTTGTGTTATATAAGATAATTATAATCTAATGCTTATGCCAGGAAATTCAATGCTTATATTTTTGCTGCCGGTTTATGAACTCTATCTTCAAATAAGGTGAAACACGACCAAGATGGTGGCTCTCTCGAATTTGACTGCTGAGAAGGAGGAAGAAGGTCTTCGGAAATTCAAGGACATCTGGACATATGAAATGAACAAAGAAACACAGAAGAAACGTGATTACTAAATGATTATTGTGTGCATTTTCTATTGTTTAAAATCTTGTTTAATCAGGAAATTTCAACAATTTAAATATTGTGCATCTAGTCGTTTTTGCTCATTCTTGCACGCAATGACAACACAAGAGAGTAGGTTTTGAAGGAGCTTTCACTAAAAGTATTTATTTCAATAAAATAGTCAAAAGATTGAGATTTTTTAAATAAGATACATGACAGAAAATACTTTATACATTTTCTTCGCAAATATTATGACGATTTCTGTAAATATCTGAAAAATATTCATAAATTGTTGAACTTTTATTGAAGAATCCGATGTATTTAACACGAATTCTTTCATTCAATAAGGTCCCCATTATCAAATAAGCCTGGTTATTGTTAACACCAACTTCGAATTTATTGATCTTATTATATTTATTAAAATTAATATTGTTATAATTATTGTTAATAATATTTTTATTCATAATTCTCTTATTATTATCACCACGAATCCTGATACATTTACACTTCAAGCCATATTTCAGATACCATATATGTTTATCTCCAATAGAAAAACCTTCATAAGTTGAATTTGACGGCATTTTATAAAACTTTACCAGCTTATCATCATTATTATATTCATTATTACCATTAGTATTATTTGTCCATTTTATTGAAAGAAGTACCCTTTTTTTCGATTTTTCTCTTTTAACTCCGTCCAACTTCGCTCTTATAACTGTTAAATAGATGGAATGATTTATTAAATTTCTTAATAAGTATAATATATTTATGAATAATAAAGCGAATTAATTGTGAATTGTATTTAGGAAATTATAAAGATATTTAAACGAATTATTTTAAATATTTTCTGACCGATATTGGAGTTACAAAAATGACTCTTCAGCTGGCTCTTGTTGATTTTCTCGTCACACACGCTGCAAGCATTTCTCGATGCTCTCCTCCCTGCTATCAATTATGAAAATTATAATTCATTATTAAACAAATCACAAAATCATCATCGTCATTCTCATCATCCTCATCATCGTCGTCGTCGTCGTCACGGTGGCCGTGTTATCTTCATGTCATAAATCAAGATTATGTGCTGGCTGATGATGGTTCTATCGTATCAACGCATTGATAGATAGTAATAAAAATTTGTATTTACCACCACTCTAGAAAGAGAGGAAGAGATAGTTAAGAAAATGTAAAAGAGAAAAAGTGAGACAGACAGAGAGAGAGAGAGAAAGAGAGAGACAAACAAACACACACAGAGAGACAGAGAGAGAAAGAGAGACAGAGAGAGAAAGAGAGAGAGAGAGAGAAAGAGAGAGAGAGAGAGAAAGAGAGAGAGAGAGAGACAAACACACACACACACACACACACACAGAGAGAGAGAAGAGAGAGAATAATATGGAGAGAAAGAAAAGAAATAAATTTGTTCAGCGTTGGAATGAATCACTCAATCAATCAGTGTATTTAATGAATTCGACTCCTTTTTAATCAAATTCAAATATATCTTCATTCGGTTTTTTGTTTCGTTTTTTTTATTTCAATTGTTATGAATGTTGACACCATTACCATCCTTGTCACCATGGTTGTTAATTTGGAGGCACCACCATCGGCGATACATTTCAGTATCGGCTTTGCTTCGGTTGGATGTTCAGTATCGAACTTGATATGGTCGATACTTGCCAGACAGGAAAGAGTTCCATACACGATGTCAACACTTTCGAAGGTCAGACAGATATATTTTAATTAATGATTATTTCAATTTTCAAACTACAATCTAACCGACCATTTTTCTCTCTCAATCCCACGCACACCCCTGTTTCCGCTGGAAATTGATCACAATCCAAGATGGCGGGCCACTGATAGCCTCCCAGCAGCATGGTGTCTTCGCAGGATCGCCTAACTTCCTGGCAAAGGTTCCGGCATGGATAGATGGGTCGCGACATGCAGATGGGAGCGTACAGCGAGCAGAGCATTATTTGGAGGTCCGAGTGACATCTGGTGCTCAAGAGGGGAATCCAGTGAGATCCTGATGGTTCAGAGGGGGTTTCAAATGTTATTTCAATTATTATGAAATAATATAGTGTTTTATTCCTACTTTTAAATGATCACTCATTCATATTCTTCTCCTGTTATACCATTGTCCATTACTCATCGTTACTTTTGATGTTATGGTGGTATTTTTTCAACACAGCACTCACGCGCAAAAACACAAAATACTCACAAATACACACACACACAAACATACAAACGAACGAACGAACAAACAAAAGTACCTTGGTCAACGACGTCATGAACGTTATCGTAACCGAGCAGGTTGGGTATTCTCATTTTTTTGTACTGCAAGTTGTTGCAGAGGTACATTCGGCGTGGGATGTCAATGCAACGAGTCGGTCCGACGAATATTCTGTTGTCGAAAGTCGGTTCGACGAATATTCGATTATTGAAATTATGAAATTTCCTGTGTGTGTTCGATAGATGTTGTTTTCGTTGTTGTTGTTGTTTGGGACGATGTTGTTGTTTGGGACGATGTTGTTTTTTGGGACGATGTTGTTGTTTGGGACGATGTTGTTGTTTGGGACGATGTTGTTGTCTGGTTCGTTTTGTGTTGTTGTCAGAAATAAACCGATGTTTATTTTTGCTTATTTTGTTGTTTATGCTGTTGCTTATTTTCAACTGTTGATCTGTATTGTAATGTTTTTGGTGTCCACGATTCATCTTTAATTCGTTGTTTTTATTTTTGAGTCGTAGTTGCTGATGGCGTTGTTGCCGATTATTTTCCTCATTTTTGTCGATTATATTCGTATCCTTTAAACTGTCGGTATAGTTACTGTACGGTACTGAAGATCGGATCTGTTTGAATCGAGTATTTATCGCATCATCGCTAGATATGTTTGCTGTGGGGTGGTGGATCGAATTGGAGGATTTATTAGTGGCTGCTTTGGCGTTGGTGTCGTCGCTTTCATATAACAGTCTGTTGAATTTATAAGGTTGGAAGGATTTTATGTTACGGTATCGGTATTGTTTGACGAGATTTTTTTCGAGAATAATACCGTCGTTGTCTTTCATATTTTTCATATTATGGCCATCGTCAATTATATCGTTGTTCCAATTCGATACGTAATCGATATACCGATACGGATCGATTCGGACAACCGAACGAATTCTTTTACCGTTACTTTGCTGGTCGATTACACGATAATGTTTTGACGATGACGATGATGGTGGTAACAATAATGATGTCGTTGTTGTTGTTGAAAATGATGATGAAGATGGTGGCAATAATGGTATTGTTGTTGTTGAAGATGACGATGATGTATTATTATCCATCAAACCAACAGCATGTATTTCGTCGTTGGTGATGATGGTGATGATAAAGATGGTGATGAAGAAAGATGGCATCATTCTCTTATCATAATTTTTCATAATTTATTCATAATTTACCCTAACTTATTCATAACATCAACAACAAAATGTAAGATATTAACATTCATATATTACCTTCAATTATTCAATAAGCTCCATTAACAATAATTAAATTATTAATAATAAGATGATGAAGAAGAAGAAAAATAATAATTATGACAGCTATATCTGATGAAAAAATCAATTTAACCATCTGAAGACAGCTTTTACAGCGTTAGAAGCAGCGCAGACGGAATATTTAAAAGAATGTACCAGAGGCACACACGCACACGCAATTATAAATATGACCACATAAACACGTCCATGCAATGCTAACATGTATATAAGGTTCTGAGAGAGAGAGAGAGGGGGAGGGAGGGAGAGAGAGGGAGAGAGAGAAAGAAAAGTGAAAGAAAGAGAGAAATATTGCGTAAGAGATTTTCTCAACAATACACCCTCAATGCAATTATTGTTTCATCAACGAATGACACGCAAGAAATAATAATATAATAATAATATAATAATAATAATATTATTGTTATTGTTGTATTCATCATAATTAAATACGCGGCCATATTAAAATATATATGAATCTATATATACATTATTATTCGTTCATAATTTCTGAGGTAGGTAAACTTTTTTCAGATGAATGAACGGTTGGCTGCTAGTTGAGTACAGTGAAGTGAAAACGAAATTATGAAACAATAATAATAATAATAATAAAATAATAACAATAAGAAGAAAAAGATAACGAAGAAGAAGAAGAGGAAGAAGAGAAACATCAACACCAAGAACTGATTTTGTTGTTTATTTTTCTGATAGAATTAAAATGAAATATGACACCGCACTTCACACACACGCACACACACACACGCACGCACACACACACACGCACACACACACACGCACACACACATATATATATATACCAACAGAGCGAGTCATTTGATACCACGAGTCCGAAACGATGATTAATCGAGTAAATATTATTTTAATTATTATTATTATAAACTTTATATTATTTTATTCCACCATTCATTACATTGTTCACTCATTCATTCTTCTTTTCATCCGACCAACAATTCATTCCTTCATTTAAACCGTCAATCAATCCGTTCATCAATCAAAGCGTAGTGTTACATAATCTTTTTGGAGAATTTAACTCAAAGAAACACACACACACACATACACACACACACACACACACACACAAGCATGTGTATACATCCACACACCACATACACACACATTCCGAGCAATTTTATTTATTTATATAAGCCGGCAATTTTGAAAAGAAATTTTTTTCCATCTATACCGATCTATATTTTATGTGTTACTATAAATATAAATAAAATAAATAAATAAATTTATGGATAAATTTATCATTATTGCTATTATTTTTTATTTGTGTTCACATTATCGGCTTGAAAACAACAAGAGAGGTACTATATTATGCAAGAGTATAAATGCTTTGATGTAAATCCTTCGTTCGTTCATTCATTCATTCAATCGTTCATTCAGCCAATTATTCTTCATTCATTCATTCATTCGTTCATTCATTTATTCGCTTATTTTTATACTGATTTAAAACTGGGGTAAAAAGATGACGAGATTGTTATTGTTAATAAATATTCAAGTTTTCGAAATATGAAAAAAAAAACAGAAATAAACAAAGATAAAACAGAAATAAACAAAGATAAAACATGAATATTCATCCAGTTAATTATACAATGATTCTGCAGAAAAGTTAATAAAAAGTTAAAGTTATATAGAAATAAAAATATTTTATCACATTTCATTAGCACCCAACAAGTATGTGCGTTATCTATAAGGTAGAACAACAACATCAACAACATCATCAACAACAACAACAACATCAACAACAACATCATCAACAACAACGACATTAATTAATAACGACACCAACAACGGACATAATTGAGCATGACAATTCAATTGCACACACACACACACACAATACACACACACACACACACACACACACACACACACACACACACACACACACACACACACACATAGAAACGTTGTAACTTACTTATTTTGTAAAAAAAACTTTAAAAAAGGAATGAAGTGAACGGAAATAAAATAATTCGAAATTTTTTAAATATTAATATCATTCACTCATTCATTCACTCATTCATTCATCATTCATTAATTCATTCATTCACTCACTCATTCATTCATTCGTTCGTTCACTCTTATCATTCATCAATAGTATTAGTATTAATATAAGAAAAGATTGATATCACGGAGAAATAACTGTTCATCAATTCGATGGAACCGTTTAAATTATTAGTGGGATTAATTTATTAAAAAAAGTAAATTTTAAAAAGAAGCAAAAAACAAAGATAAACAAGAGACAAAGATAAATAATAATTCAATTCAAAAAGCCAGCTCCCGCCAATTTTCTGCTTTTTTTCCGAAGCGGAAACACAATTTTTTTGGATACTGTCCGTCTCTTGGAACGTCTGACATCGTTCCGGATGTTTTGCACCATCTGTCGATCAATGAATGATTGATTGAATGAACGAATGAATGAATAAATGAACAGATAATATTATTATAAAAATGAATTAAACACGCACCTCAGAGCTCTGCTCAACTTCTCAAAATTCATTCTGTCACTGCTTTTGTATTGGCCCCAGAGTTCTGCCACCTGACGAAGTTTTAATAATTATAGTTATAATTATGGCTATAATTATAGCTATAATTATGATTAAGTATGACTGTGTAGAAATAAAACAATCTAAAAACATAAAAACAAAGAAACAATACTGACTTTTTTAGAATTAACGATCCTGAAAATTCCCAATTCTTTGTTCTCCCACTGGATGACCTTATCGATGCCCATGCCGCAACTCTGCTTCAACAGCCGACACATGAACTTCCACAGGTGTTTCGTCTTGTTGGCTGCGTAGTGGTGGTGGTGGTGGTCGTAGTGGTGGTGGTGGTAGTGGTGGTCGTAGTGGTGGTGGTGGTAGTGGTGGTAGTAGTTGCGTGATTACGTCACGATAAGGATTATTATTATCATCTAAGGGAGAATCATGCCTAACTATCCACATCATCATCGTCATCATCGTCACATCATAGTCTGAATTATGACGATAGCAATCATTATTATAATTTATTAATATAATTATAAAATTATTATTAATATAATTATGAAATTATCTAATCATAATTACCTCTGTTGATAGCCTGCCTGGCTGGATTTTTGTCTAATAACAACAACGACGACGATGATGGTGATGATGACGACGATGATGGCGATGATGATGACGATAGTGATGATGATGACGATGGTGATGATGATGACGATGATGATGGTGATGATGATGATGGAGAAATAATTTTTGACTTTAGTGGCCTCCCTCTTGTTTTTGGGATTTTGAATTTCCGGTTGTCACCAGCATGAAAATGATTAACATGATGAGGATGATGATGATAGGGATGGTGACGGAAGTGAGGAAGATGAGTAGGATGATGATGATGATGATGGGGCTGATGAGAAGAGCGAGTTCGAGAGAAAGTTGGAACGTCAGAGGGAGGTGAGTTAGTTGGTGTTTGTGAGTAAACTGCTAGTTGTAATAACTGTTGTTGTTGTTGCTGATGCTGCTGCTGTTGTTGTTGTTCTTGAAGTTGATGTTGCAGATGCAACTGTTGAAGCAGTAATAGCTGTTGTTGATGTTGTTGTTGTTGATGTTGTTGTTGTTGATATTGTTGATGTTGCAGGAAACTTAAATGATCGTAAGTTACAAATTTTTTCTGCACTCTATCTTCAAACTGGTATTGTTGATGCTGTTGTTGTAGTTGATACTGCTGTTGTTGATGCTGTTGTTGTTGCAGCTGCTGTTGTTGTTGATGTTGTTGTTGCAGCTGCTGTTGTTGTTGTTGCAGCTGATGTTGTTGTTGCAGCTGCTGATGCTGTTTTTGAGCCACAGTGCCTACCATGGAATCATAACAACCTATAAATTGATATTTTTATTTCTGTCAATAACAACAATACTCTTTTTGTCTTTGGACATTTTCGCTACAAAAATTGGCACACATACACACACACACATACACATACATATGTACATACACACACAAACACAGAGATGAACGCAGACTTATATATATATATATATACGCATACAATACCAACAAAACAACAAACAAGTAAATCAATTGATGAGTTAAGAAACATTACAAAGAATTCTTTGTAATAAATAAAAATAATAATAATAAACAACAACAATAATAATAATAAATTATAATAATAATAATGTTGAATTATATTTTATTTCACGCTCCACTGGACCCGACGTTCGAGAATAGGCGGGAAAACCCAAGCGTTCTATTTTTAGATTGCACTATATTTATAACGGTGCTAGTTACTATAATTATTATAATACTTTATTGTTGTAACCAAACCATGTTGGAGTGCTTTGATTGTACATATTTCTATATACGTATAGTGTACAACGTAATGTATGAATATATTACCTCTTGGAGAGTTTTCGACTATAATGGCATTATCGTATTTGCTGATGTTGTTGTAGCTGATGTTGTTGATGGTGATGTTGTTGGCGATGCTGTTGTTGTTGTTAGCAGTAGTTGTGTTGTTGTTGTTGCAGACGTCATAATGGTTGTTGATGATGTAGTCAATATCGATAAAGTTGTTCAGGAACGCGTCGTCGATTAGAATGTCAGACAGGCAGTCATTATGGACATCATCATCAGCACCACCACCGACGATGACGTCATCATCATAAACGTAGCCTCCATCACCATTACCACCATCACGGCAATTTTTTTTGAAGTCATCATCAGCGTGAATTTTTCTCGATAAGGATTGACAATCAACATTTATATTTTCTTTCAGGATGCCTGTGTGAGTGTGTGTGTTCGTTAATTATATTATAATGTAATTATGATATTAATTATAATTTATTATAGTTAGATAAATGAATAATAATAAAATAATAATTATTATTATTATGGAATAAATAAATCGTCAACAGAAAAAAAATTATCTCGTTATCTGCCATTCTCGGCCAAAAATATATTATTATCCATAATAAAAAAACGTAATTATGAATAATTATAAATAATTATGAGTAATTGTCATCCACAAACTGTCTTCTTCTATCTAAATGAACTATCATCCCTACAAAATATACAGTATAGAATATTGAAGCGCACATTTCCTAATCATGATAATTAAACTGAACGAAAGAAGAGAGGAAGGACGAAATGAACGATGAACTGGAAAAAATGAGGAAGTGAGAGAGAGAGAGAGAGAGAGAGAAAAAGTAACCGTGATGACGACGACGATGATTAAAAGAACGAACAAACAAAGAGAAAAATAAACTTGAAAATTTTAAAGAAATACGAACAATCGATCAAGTCTAGTTCGTTGGCTAAGCAGTTGTTGTCATAATCTTTCGTAAAAAATTCATCTTCTTTGATGTCTTTGCTGCTGTTGATGTTGTCGTTGTTGTTGATGTTATCTAAGTTATGCAGCCGCTGCGGTTGCTGCTGCATTTGCTGTGGTTGCTGCTGCTGTTGTTGCTGGCGTCGCTGCAGCAGCTGCTGTTTGCAGTTTTCATCATAGTTAAACCCGGAGACACAGGAAGGCAACGAGGGCGCTGGTGAAGATGGCAGCGATGGTGATGATGATGATGATGTCAAGAACGTGAAGAAAGATGGCGATGATGGTGATGATGATGATTCTGGTGATGACGATGATGGTGGTGATAGCAAGGAAGGCGATGAGAATAAGTTTTCCGCTGAGTATATCTCATTGATGGTCGGAGTTGAGAGGAGTAGTGATGATGATGATGATGACGAAAACATGATGGTGCTTCTCAGTTGCACTGTTGAGTGTTGTTGAGCTTTCAAGTGGTGCTGTCTGGGATGATCCTCCTTGTTCTCAACAAGTCTTGAAAGATTGAATGAAAACATTAGCATCGAAATTATGGATGAATAAAACAATAAAAAATAACATTAATAAATAATAATAACAATAATAATCTATAATTAAACAAAATAAATAAATAAAAACAAACCGAAATAAGATTAATTTATATTCGAAATATAAAAAGATAAGTTTTATTCTCACTACTGAAAAGGTCTCCAATAGATGCTTTCACAACGCTATTTATATACCGGCGTAAGTATGGTGATATATGTATACATGTGTGTGTATGTATGTGTGTATGTATTTATGTATGTATGTGTGTATGTATGTATGTATGTGTGTGTGTGTGTGTGTGTATGTATGTATGTATGTTTGTATGTATGTATCTACGTTTGCATACGCATGACTAAGGCAAAATTCCTGAAAACATTGTTTCGTTCAATTTAATGCTAAACTTCATTTAATTGTTTAATTGTTCAATTGTTTCATATATATGATTAATTATAAGCATAATTAAAAATAAAATTATTATCTATATTTTTCGTGTTTAAAAACTATCCATTCTATTATAAACAAACATCGTTAATGAGTAATATAAATGAAGTATTTGTTATAAAGTCAAACGAAACAACCAACCAACCAATCAATCATACAACCAACTAATCAATCAACCAACCAGCCAAACAACCAACCAGCCAAACAACCAACCAGCCAGCCAACAACCAGCCAACCAACCAACCAACCAACCAACCAACCAATCAACCAACCAACTAATCAATCAATCGATCGATCAATTATAATCCCACAATTACATTTATCAACATGTTTATAGTTGTATTGATATAATAATAATAATAATTATACTTATATATAATAATAATGTTATAATTGTTATAATTATTATTGAATATTATTATTATTATTATTATTATTATTATTATTGGTGGTTATAATGATAAATAACATTGAATCATGTGACACAGTAACAGGCGCGCTAAATTAATTAAGCAATGATGATGATGGTGATGATAATAAAAAGGCGAATGAAACAAATGAATGACGATGTTGTTGTTGTTATTGTTGATGTTGTTGTTGTTGATGATGATGCTGATGACGACGACGATGAAGATGATGGTGATGAAGATGATGGTGATGAAGATGATGGTGATGAAGATGATGGTGATGAAGATGATGGTGATGAAGATGACGCTAATGATGATCTGTCGAGAAATTGTTAACATAAAAAACATTTAACCATAACTATTATTATCGTTATTGTGATTATAATTAGCCACAATTTTCGTCATCACATAACGAAGGTATTAATTAAAATTAATTATCATTATGAATGATAATAAATTAATATTAATTATCATTATAAATGATAATTAATAAGGGTGTCTCAGCAGTGGCACTAAAAGGTAAAATGATTTATCTTATTGCTGATGCTACAAAATAAAATTGTTAGAACTACTACCAATAATAATAATAATAATAATAATAATAATAATAATAATAATTTGTTACGTCAGCAAAGTATTGATCCAACAAAACGTTTAACATAATTTTTCCATTTAACCAATCTATGCACTCACAAATATAAATTGATGAATTTCTCAGGATGTATAAGTATTATATTACCAATCATAAGACGTGATTCCGAAATATAGATAAACACACACACACACACACACACACACACACACACACACACACAAGCAGATGGCGCCAGCTCAACCACGGACCCTAACCCAAAACCCCCTTGACAGATTGGCAACATTGCCTGGAACCAACTCCTTTCGTCTACGGCCCCCGCCACACTGAAAATTTTTTCGAAACCACTGCGGTGTCAAACTTTTCTAAAACTAACCTTCATGCACGCATGCATGTAGGCATGCATGCGTGCATGTATGAATGTGTGTTTATGTAAGTATGTATGTATGTCAAGTCAATAGGATTATTACCACAAGTCGTCTCCAGTGCTAATTAGGAACTTTTAAAAACTTAGGCAGAACAATTTCGACCTAAGCATCGCTGCAACTTTCAGCTTTCACAGCACACATCGGCAGTAATAATTCTACTGCTACTACTACTACCATCACCACTAATAATAATAATAATATTATTATTATTATTAATATGAATCATTATATCGGATTTGTAATTTTAGGTAGTTTCAAAGGAAAGTGTCATTACTCATAACCATATCGAGGATGCAGCATAATAAAAATAATAGCAATAAACAACAACAATAATAACAACAATAATAATAATAATAGTCATCGTAGTCATCATCAGTGCTCTTCAAAACTGCAATCAATTCTAAAGCAATCTGATGCATATCAATCATTGCCATCATAAAGTAACATTAACCTAGTGGTGTTAACAATGATTATGATGATAGTACACTTCATGCTACCTCTACTACTACTACTAATACTACTACTACTTACACTATTACTACTACTACCACTGCTACTACAACCACTACTTATACAACAAGAACAATAATAATAACTCGATTTCAACATTCGCGTACATTAACATCAAAATCGGGTTACTCAAAGGCAGTCACACACACACACACACACACACACACACACACACACACACACACACAGTCACGTATATTGAAAGCTATCTGAAAATATTATTAGGAGCCTGCCTTATGAATGTGCGGAATTTTATTGAGTAAAGTTGTTGTTTACGGTCAAATAGAAATCGTGCCGTCAACTTTAAACACGTTCTTTCTTATAAAGCATTTTTCGGACATCCGAATTTTTAATCACTACAACTGCTATTAAGAGTAACATTACTACTGTAGTACTGCTACAACTACTTCTGCTGCTACCACAATTGCCACTGCTGTTGCTGCTACGACTACGGCTGCTACTACTACTACTGATGCTATTCTTCGACATTCATATTTATATACATCTGTATGCCTTTTACAGGCCTCTTTTATAGCAACTTAATACTGCCACAACAACAATAACGACTAAAACTGAAATAACAACAACAATTATAATATAAACAACAACAACAACAACAACAATAATAATAATAATAATAATAATATGTGTGTGAGATTGTTGTTAGAGATGATTTGATGGAATTTAAGACAAGAATGATTCATACATTACACAATTAATAAGCCATCAGATCAAACAAAGATTTTACTGATAATAATATCAATAATTAACAATAGTAATAATAATAATAATAATAACAAGGGTGTATGGTCATTAAATACATACTATAGTTTAATTGTGGTGCAAGTTAATGTTAATGGTTCATGCGTGTTTGGTTCAATTTTCGTCGCTGTTGCAGTTGTTGCAGTTGTTGCAGTTGTTTGTGGGTATTAACTTCTGCATTTGACGTCATCCAACCACACAGCCACGCCCTAAATATCAGAAAATAACACGAACGAAACAGAAAGCCAAATATATGTCGGTTAATTTTCGGTCTGCCATACTATTTATACCAATTTTTGCCGTAAGATCTCATTTCTTTGTACATGGTATTGCCAACAATGAGTTTGCTTAATCCTGGCAAAATGAACCAAATCAAACACATTTATAAAACACAAGATATTTATTTAACGTTCAAATATTATCATTAAACATTAACGACATCTCATTAATTATTCAGTTAATCAATCAATCAATCAATCAATCAATCAATCAATCAATCAATCAATCAATCAATCAATCAATCAATCAATCAATCAATCGATCGATCAATCAATCAATCAAATTAATTTAATGATTGAACAATTAATTAATAACCCAGCACGTTAAACAATAAATTTATATAATAGTTTACGATAAAACCAAAAAAATGAATGTAAAAAACCTTACATAACAAAATTACTACATACATACATATATATATATATATATATATATATATATATATATATATATATAAATAAACACAAACTCATGTACATTGTACATTTAACTGGTCAGGTATGACCACGCACCTGTTTATTGTACGCTCTCAGCCTGTGGAGTTAAATTGTTGTTTTGAAAGTTTACTTATACAATCAGTCAGGTAGAACACGATTTGCTCGTAATTGAACTTAAAGTTGCTACATTATGGTTGATAAAGTCAAGAGAACTACCAACAAATCTGCCAAAGAGGGTTCAAATTTGACTCTACAGTGTTTCCATTGTGATTCCTTGTTTCCTCTTCCTACTGGAGTGTCTGATGAGAGTTATGAATTCATCATAACAGCTAACAATTTAAAATTCTTCTGCGACGCTTGTTTGAAGAAATTCTCTGTGGAGAAACAGTTTTATAAAAAATTAGAACAGAGTAAATCAGAGATGGTAGAAGAAATGAAAAAATTAAATGATGTAAATAAAACAATCATATCTGAAGAGTTATGAAGAGAAACAGTTTCATAAAGAACTTGAAAAGGGTAATTCAGAGATTATAGAAGAAATGAAAAAATTAAATGACGTATTATGATTTATTAAATATTATTAATTTTAATCAAAATTGGTCTAATAGCGTTGTCATTTTTTTTGCCCAACCTCATGTAAGTACGTAAGTACTGCAATGATGATGATGATGGTAATGATGATAGAGATAGTAATAATAATAATAATAATATTAATAATAATGATGATGATTATGATTACGATACGAACATAGTTTTTTCATATATACAACACGCAAAGAATGAATGGAAAAACATTATTCTTGTATATATATACACATATATATATATATATTCTTACCCATATGAATATATATATATATATAATATATATATAATAAATATGTATATATAGGGTGCGTGTGTCAAACCAAATAAAATACGATATACTCAAGAGAATGATACATGAAAATTTCGAGAAAAAAAAACGGTTTCTAATATAACGAACTATATATTACATTATATATATATATATATATAATATATATATATACATATTTCGATATAATATATATATATACATATTTCGATATATATATATATATATATATATATGTTGGTAATAGACCATAATTTTTACAATATTCTATAAATTCTACCGAATGTTTGGCGTTAATATGTTTGTAGTTCGTTTTTTCGATTTTTCTCACTAAAGTTTTTTGGTGAACGTTTAGTTTATTAAAATTCAAAATAAACTTATTTTTCGAATTAGGCCATATTTCGATTCCGAATGAATCATCGTCAGTGCTCCTTGTTGTATATATAGGGAAATATTGACTTTGTCAAGATTACCTTTGATGTTGTAAAAATTAACTTTGGTGTTGTAAAATTGAACTTTGAATGCGAATTAGGTGTCAGGTTTCTTAATTGGCCGGTCATCTTCTTTGGTCTCCTTTTCTTCATCAATAGCATCATATTCTTCTTTGTCACTATTTACGATGCTAGTTTTTATTACTTCTTTGTTTTCGTTGTTGTTTAAGCGCCGGTTTGGAAGTGAGATTGTCATTTTTTGTTATATATTTATTTTTGGTTTATTGATGTCGATTAGGACTGCTTCTGCAATTTTAAGATGCGTGTAGTTGCTGTTCTTGTATAACCCTAACCCTAACCATCAAAAGACTGGACTCATGCCTGAACGATATAACCAGGATGAGAGACAGGGCGAAAACAATCAATACACCGAACCAACCACCACAACAACGCAGTAAAGAAACGGGTACTCCGACCACACGTGATGTAGGGGTCGGGACCTGGACCATGGAACAAGGCACACAAACTGATGAGGTCCCCCAGATGGTGGACAATCAACAACAAACGGACATAGCTGAACAAATCCCGGTACAAGGGAAGGTGAGGGATGCGCACACATCTCCAAGAAGAACCCCTACACTGAACTCTAACCATGAGGGAAACGAAGAAACATCAGCTACAACCATAACCCTAACTAAAGAGAAAACCCCAACCCACACCAGGACCCTTAGCACCAGGACGCTGGGAGAAATTCCATGTGATAACGTCGACAAGTGCGTAACGGAAGGGGATTCTGATGACGAGGAGAAGGAGTTAGATTCATCTAAACAAGCCACACTATACAGTTACTTCCAACCGACACAGGAGTTTATACGAGACTTGAATGAGAATGAATTATTGCCGGAAGGAGAAACCTCAAACTACATACCCCCAACCACTAGAGGGGCGTCGAGGAAACCAATTCCAACCAGCTCCCTTGGCCGCAAAACCAAAGAAGGCAATAATACTATAATATTCAGCTGCCTTAAAGGAGTAGAAGAACTCAAAAAGAGGATCAATTTTTCCCTAGACAATGATACAAAAATTGTTGACGGATACCTGGTACACAAGAACATAATTATAAACCCGTCCCCCAAAGAACAGAACAGGCAAATGTCAGTAGAGATTGTGAAACACATCCTTCCATACCTTCCATTCCATACTTTTGTTATTTACATTTCTCAATAGTTAGCGCCAACATTTAGCGCCAGTAATTTTTATAATTTATTAAAGTTTTAATTATTTGTTTTAATTAAAAATTTCAATATTTAGATAGTAAAATTAATTGGGAACCTAGACGATACATTTAAGTCTGCAGATTCCTGAGGAGATATCACATCGAAACACCGGTGTAGACATCGCAGACCGTGCACACATTTTAGAATTAAATAAAATATTTTCAACACGTTCTGGATTTTTATTTGCCACATAGACATCTTCGTGCAAACATACATATTAACTAAGAACTATCACCCTAACTGCAATAAAGAAAATATCAAGAAGGATCCACATGCACTCCTAAAGTCATTCATGAGAAGACAGAGCATATTAAACAATGCATGTAGGGCTGATGAGCACTGCGCTTGCTTGAGGACGTTCATGGAGGCGTTCAGAATAAACCAATGCACTATGTACAGTGTAAAAAACATGTAGACGTGACGCGTCCACAGATGGAGCGTAAACAATCCAGCATAATGAACATATCCAGACATCCATTAACGGAGGATCAAATCAACTTACTTAATAAGGGACTAGGATTTGTCTGTACCCCCAGGAGTATAAGAAAATCGGAGGTAACAGAAGGAATTGACAGAATTATTAAAAATATACAACTAAAAGATTATTTTAAAAACAACATGGATACAACAAGGATGGGAAACCCATATCTAACGGATTACAAAAGATACTTCAAGTCGGGTTGGATACCACCACATTCGAAATTATCAATTGAAGAGATAAATGATATCAAAAGAAGTTGAACGAACAAGAGGAAAGGCGAATACATTAAAACGAACTTAAAATCGAACATCAATAATAAAGAAAGAGTGGCCCTCAAAGAACTATTAAAAAACGAGCACATTATCATTAGAAAGGCGGACAAAGGGAGCATGTGTGTAATAATGAACAGAGATAATTATATAGAAGAGGCAGAAGGCCAACTGAAAGACGAAACGTTTTACAAAAAAATTCAACAACCAATCGACAGGAGATCATGGCCCTGCCGCTCAAATACAAAGCGTTAAAAGTTCTTAAAAGTAAAAACAAAAAGATGGTAACAGACCTATCGCCACCAGAGACGCCTAGGGGGAGATACTTTTATACCCTCCCAAAGATACACAAGGATAGACAGGAATGGCTGAACGAGTACACGCCCAAAGGGAGACCAATTATAAGCGATATAAATTCCATAAATCAGCCCATATCCGAATTCATCGAAACTCAACTTAAACAACTTAATAAGTTCCTTAGATATGTGGTAAAAGACACAAGAAACTTCGTGAAGAAAATGTCAACTACCCTAACCAATAAAAATCAAATACTAGTCACGGCAGACATCGCCAGCCTGTACACGAACATGAAGAATCAAAGATCCATCATGAAGATGAGAGAGACCCTGACGATTTTACTTTCAATGGCCAACAATATCTCCAGGTCAATGGCTGTGCCATGAGAAAGATTTTCTCGCCCACACTGGCCAACATTTACCTTGATGAGTTGGACACGGCAATCAATGAAGAATTCCCGAGCGTGGTCAGATACCAGCGGTACATAGATGACATCTTCTTTGTATTTAACGGACCAATGGAGGAACTGGAAGGGGTAATAAAGAGGGCAAATGAAGTGATAGAGGGTATTAAAATCAACTTCAAATACGACACAGAAGAGGTGGAATTCCTAGATGTTACAGTTTATAAAGGGATCCCCAACTCACCATTCATAATGACGAAACCACACTTCAAACCTACCAACACATTCGACCTTCTCCATCATGACTCCTTTCACCCCCCACACATCTTCAAATCCATCATTTACTCACAGTTCCTTAGATATGCCAGCATATCATCAGAATTCAAACAATTTAAAGAAGCCAGCTTTAGATTAATCAACAAACTCAAGTTCCGCGGCTACAAAACACAAAAAATGAAAATAACATTTAAAAAGGTAAGTAAAGAGTTTGATAAACTTAAACCCATAAGCCAGAACTACAGGAGACATTTCCAGCGTAAAGAGAACCAAGGATTACGTACTGGTTAAGCCATACTGCCCTTCCCTAGGATCCATATACCACATGATCCTACTCGCGATGATAAAAAATAATATCATATCTAACGAGGAAGAAGCAGTAGTGGCCTACAAAGTACAGAAAAACCTGAGGAGAAGCCTATTCGGAAGAATATAAAATCAACAGGAGCACACACGGACCATAAAACATCCTGCCGAATGATCACAATCGAACAAAGTCCTCACATTATATATTGCAAGAATTACGATGAAATGAGCGAGCAAAGCAGAAACAATAAATTTTGCAAAGCAGCAAATTTATGATTAATCAAAGGAAGAGCGAGCAAAGCAGAAACAATAAACTTCGCAAGACAACAATTTTACGATTAATCAAAAAGAAGAACGGGCAAAGTCTATTCATTTAACTTAGAACTGATTATAACTTTATGATTTTACAACCTTGCATGTAGTATATAAGTAACATCTCCATTCATTTGTAACAATTCCTGATGAAGGCGCACAGCCGAAACGTTGAATAGAATAATAAATACAAATAGCCCAATCTTAGCTTCTTGTTGTTTTATTGTGTGAAGATAGTTTGGTATTAGACGTATTAAGGTTCCTTTTTATTTGAGATAACCCTAACCCTAACCAGAACAGCAACTACACGCATCTTAAAATTGCAGAAGCAGTCCTAATCGACATCAATAAACCAAAAATAAATATACAACAAAAAATGACAATCTCACTTCCAACCCGGCGCTTAACCAACAACGAAAACTAAGAAGTAATAAAAACTAGCATCGTAAATAGTGACAAAGAAGAATATGATGCTATCGAAGGAGACCAAAGAAGACCGGCCAATTAAGAAACCTGACACCTAATTCGCATTAAAGTTCAATTTTACAACACCAAAGTTAATTTTTACAACGTCAAAGTTAATCTTGACAAAGTCAATATTTCCCTATATATACAACAAGGAGCACTTTCGATGATTCATTCGGAATCGAAATATGGCCTTATTTGCAGCAAGAATTAGAAAAATAAGTTTATTTTGAATTTTAGTGAGAAAAATCGAAAAAACGAACTACAAACATATTAACGCCAAACAGTCGGTAGAATTTATAGAATATTGTAAATATATATATATATATATTTATATATATATATATATTTACTCTCATTACTCTCATATATATTTACTCGCATTATATATATATATATATATATATAATGCGTTATATATACATACCAAGTCACATCACAAACTAGACATACTTGTTGGTTAAAATCATGATGAAACGGTAGCATTAGTAGTAGTAGTAGTAGTAGTAAAAGTAGTCGTAGTTCTACGATTTCCATATTGATCCCAGAAAATAAATACAATTTATTTTATTTTTCATCGATATATATAAAAATAATAACTAATTAATTAATAACATAAAAAACAACAATAGCAATAATAACAATAATAGTAATAAAAAAATAATAGCAATAATAGTAATAATAGCAATAAAAACAATTCAACAAAACCACTATTGAAGATAAATAAACTTGGAAAACAAATAATCCACCGTCGTCGTCATCATAGCCACCACCACCACTACTACCACTACTACTACTTTCCCATTCAGCATCATCATCATCATCCTCAACATTCGTCGCATGCAATATACTGTGACAGGAACAAAACTTGAACGAATTTTTGTGTCATTTCATCATCACCGTACTCTTATATTACTATCGATCATTAGCATCACTATTTTCATCTTTTACACTTCCAGATTTCACGACGTCATTACCACCGTTGCCATCATCATCACCAACACCCACTTTTTCGACATCATCATCATTATCATTTTTATTATTATTATTATTATCGCGATCATCATCATCATCGACATCTTCATCAATCTTCAAATCCTTGACGGAGGAGGAGTCAGAACTCAGCCCGTCAGCCTGCAACGCTTCAGTGTAAACGTCATTAGCAATATCGTTATCAGGACCAACACGAGGATCATTATCATCACCGTCAGCCAGACGTCTAGACGACCAATAATTCGACGCTATAGAAGCGGCTGTCAGCCCTTCAAGGCATATACCTGAGTGAATGAATGAATGAATGAATGAATGAATGAATGAATGAATGAATGAATGAATGAATGAATGAATGAATGAATGAATGAATGAATGAATGAATGAATGAGCATCATCACCACCAACATCATAATCAGCCCTACCACCATCATTCATTAACCTTTATTCTTCTGTTCACCATCATCTTTATTCTCTGTACTAGGATAACTTCTATTGGTAGAAGCAGCAGCAGTAGCAGTAGTAGTAGTAGTAGTTGTAGTAATCATGGTTGTAGTTGTAGTAATCATAGTAGTAGTCGTAGTAATTATAGTAGAAGTAATAGTCTTTAGAGCAGTGTCATTCATATTCATAGTTGTATTGCTCGTACTACCTTTGCTACCAAACACATACATTGCGTTACTATTACTAACACCACCACCACTACTACTACAACTACTGCTGCTACTACAACCGATCAGCGTTGACGTAGTAATGATGTTGTTGTTGCTAATGGAAGTAATAATTGTAGTAGGGTCGCCAACAGAGGTAGTAGTAGTAGTGGTGAATGTATAGGGATGTGTAAGATAGGACGATGTTGTTGCTGATGTTGTTGCTGATGTTGATATTGTTGTTGTTGTTGATGTTGCAGATGTTGATGATGATGAGGCTGTTGATGTTTTTGTTGTTGCGAATGTTGTCGAGGCTGTTGACAATTCTAGTTGTTCCTCTTTCTAAATAATAATAATAATAATGATTATGAGGATTATGTTTGTCACTAACAACAACTGCATCAACAGCAACGTCATCATCACCCTCAACAACATCAACAACAACAACAACATCAACAATATCGTCAACAACAACTACATCAGCATCAACAACAACATCAATTCTAACGTGTTGCTTCCACATTTTGGTTTTCCAATTAATATAATTTGGTGATGTTGTTGTCGTTGTTGTCGTTAATGTATTAACGTTTAATTTGAAGAGTTCACTGCTGCCGCTACTGCTGCTGCTAAATGTTGATGCCATTGTTGTTGCTGACACCACTGCTGTTGATGTTGGATATGCTTGCTGTGCTAGAGAAAGATCTCTTGAAATTATTTGTTGTTGATGTTGTTGTTGTTGATGTTGTTGCAATTGATGTTGCTGATGTAATGAAGAGTGGGTGGAGCTATCAGTAGCCTGGTCACTTCTTACCACGTGGTCCACATCCATTTTATTAGCCTCTTTGTTGTTAATATTATTTATAATTGATGAAAGTGATGAACGTGTTGGTAATCTTTCTTGCCAATTATTATTATTATTACTACTACTACTACTACTTGTAAAAGGGGTAGTAGTAGTAGTAGTAGTGGTGGTAGTAGTAGTAGTAGTGGTGGTAGTAGTAGTAACAGTATTGGCAGCAGTTGTAGTTGTAGTAGTAATAGTAAAAGTTGTATTATTATCATTAACATCGCTATTAGCGTATCTGTTTATATTAGTATGATTGTCTGTATTATAATTATTATTGTTGTTGTTGGTGTGTTTGTCCTCAGAGGTCTTCATATATTCTTTTATAGCTATTTGAAAATCTGTTGAAGACGACGACGACGACGATGATGATACACTGATTATGACGAAAATGATAAAAATAATGGAGACGATGATAAAGACAACAACAACAACAACGATGATGATGATGATGACATCAGCACCTACCTTTGTTGTGGCAAGCCTCCGCCTGATAGCCAATATCTTGTGCTATGATAGCTTCAATTCTGTCACTGGCCGTTACGAACTTGTTGCAAGAGATGCCGTAATGTCGTTGCGATAGCATTTTGTCCGCATGTTGTTGTTGCTGCTGCTGTGCGTGAATTTGATGATGATGGAGGTAGGCGTCACTGTGTTGTTGTTGCTGCATGTGCATGTTCTCCTGACGTTTGTGCAGTTGTTGTTGGAGCGAATCAACGGACAGCATGAATTTCTGTCGCTGCGAGCTGGACATGGATGATGGCAGTTTGCAAAGTTTTGTCGGTACGTCGTCGTTGTAGTTGGCTGAACTTTCTGATGAACTTTTTCGTTTCATTTTGTTGTTGTTGTTGTTTTCGTTGTTGTTGTTGCTGCTGCTGCTGCTGCTGCTGTTGTAGTATTTAGTGCTGCTAGTATGATGGCTTGTGGTAGTTGAAGTGAACTTGCTGTCGTGAAATGAAACAATTCGTTGAGGTTCCGTCGATTTTGTTGCTGATGTTGATGATGACCATGTTGTTGTTGTTGTTGTTGTTGTTGCTGCTGCTGCTGATGGCCATGTTGCTGTTAACAACGTTCTACTTGTTGACCAAGTGGTTGTTGATGTTGTTGTCGATGTTGTAGTTGTTGTGTTTGTAAGGATGGCAGCTATAGTGCTATTGATGTTGCTGTAGTTGTTCATATGCAACGCTGCTGTCATCGCGAAAGTAGTAGCGGCAGTAGCAGCAGTAGCAGGAGTGAAGAGAGAACTGGCAGCAGCAGTAGTAGATGGAAGAGTTTTTAAATTCATGATTTCGCTTATTTGTTGTTGGAAGCGTAACTGTTTCTGCTGCGCCGTCAGATTATGAAGGTGCGACGAGCTGCTTGCGTTGCTGTTGCTGTTGTTGTTGTTGTCGCTCAAGGTTGGCAGCGAAGAAGATGGAGAAGATGACGACGGGGAGGCTATCAAATCATCGGATTCAGTCTTGTTGATCTGTAGGAAGATTATGGCCTCGATGAGATTGGCTGCAGTCATGTTACTCGGAGGATTAGAATCGCCATTCGTAAATCTCGAAAGGTCAAAGGTCCCTGGCAGATTGTTGTACGATAATGATGATGATGTGTGGCGTTGCTTCGGCTGGTGCAAGTTGAGTGGAGGTGATGACGTCACTGGATGATGATGTAATGAGTGAAATGATGCTGTTGTGTTGTTGGAATATTTATGCTCGCCATCTTCCCCTTCGTTCTTAACTTGTTGCTGCTGTTGGTTCGCATCTAATGGGTGATGGTGTTGTTGCAGATAGATTTGTTGTTGTGGATGATGATGTTGTTGTTGTTCAATGAAACGATGCTGTTGTTGTTCACTCTGTTGTTGTTCAATTGGATGATGATGTTGTTGTTCATGTTGTTGTTGTTGTTGATCGTGGTTGTGCCTGAACTTTTTAGCTTTCAAGTAGTGCGAGTAATGTTTATCTTGTTGTGCTGGTGAACTTGCCGTCCTGATTAGTTCAGACGACACTGCTGCCAACTTTTCAGGCATCAACATTGTTTGCAATGCTTGTTTGTGTTGCAACTGCTGGTGCGCTTGTTGTTGTTGATTTGTCAACGTTGCTGAATGTTTGTAAAGCAAATGTTGCTGCTGTTGCAACAGTTGTTGTTGTTGTTGATGTTGTTGTAGTAGAAGTAGTTGCTGATGTTGTTGCTGGTGTATCAGCTGTGCTGCATCTAATTTGGATTTACTTTTAACATTAGCAAGTTCATACTGTGCGTCAGTCTCTTGTGAAGTTTCATTAGCATTAACTTCATTATCATAACTTTTTGTATATGTTGCTGGCATATCATAGTGATTTGAATACATTTGCTGTTGTTTTTGTAGTTGTTGATGATGCTTCTGTTGTTGTTGTTGTTGGTAGTTGTGCGCTGTTCTATCTGGAATATTTTTCTGTTGCTTTAGAGTGTGCAAGTTCAGGACCGATGTTATTGTTGAAGTTGATGCCGTCAGTGCTAATGGGGACAATTGTGAAGGTGGCGATACACGATGTTGTTGTTGATGCTGAAGTTGTTGCTGATGTTGTTGTTGTTGCTGCAGATTGAACTGTTGTTGTTGCTGCTGCTGAAGTTGTTGTTGCAGTTGCGATTTATTCATCTGATGTGCAGTTAGAAAATCTTCGGCCAGTACGTGCGAAGACGATAAATAATCAATTGAACCATGACTGTGGCCAGTCGTTAGACCTGCCAGGCCAGCCGACAACACATTTTGCTGCCATGCTTGTTGTTTCTTTGACACATTCTGCTGTTTGTCTAAATGTTGTTGTGGTTGCTGTTGTTGTTTTTGTTGATCTATTCTATCAACAAACTGTTGTTGAGATTGTTGCTGTAACAAATGTTGCTGTTGTTGTTGATGAAATAAACTTTGTTGTTGGAGATTTTGAAGCTGCTGTTGTTGCAGCTGCTGTTGTTGCAGCTGCTGTTGTTGCTGCTGCTGTATAGCGTTCTCAGCTCGGAATGAGGTTCCCTTAGTTATAGAGCCCCTATTATTACTGGCCAGGGACAGAGGTTTCGTCGCCATCATCAGAGTAGAAGATGACGTCACCAACGTCAAGAGAGACGACGATGACGTCATTAGCGAGGCATCCAATCTGTTCACACCTCTCCCCACCTCGTCAGCAATTCCAACGACATTGTCGCTGCCACCTCCAACAAGATTAGCAGAACGTTGATTGGCTGTCTTTGTTGTTGCTGTTGTTGTTGCGATCAGATTGCTAGTCAGTTGTAGGCTGGGAATGTTGTTGTTGGGGTTGTTAGTGGCATCCTGCCTAACTGATGAGGCCGATGAGTTGGCAGATTTTTCAGCAGACGGACATCGTGCTGAGGCTGCTAGTGCCAGCTCATACAATCGACTGTTACCAGCCTAATTAGGGATGTGCAAAGAGCATTAGTGGACAATAATATACTGATGATAAAAAAAACGTTTATTGAAAAAATCCATTTATTATGCAATTAAATGTACTTGTTGTTGTTGTTGCAGCTGTTGTTGTTGCAGCTGTTGCTCCAATAACATCAACTGCTGCTGCTGTTGAAAAAGAGATGGTGATGAAAATGAAGCGTTATCATTTTGCAGTTGCTGCATGTCTTTGGATGGCAAACAAATAAGGAGACGTTGTTGTTGTTGCTGCTGCTGTTGTTGTTGCAGTAGTTGCAGTTTCTGGTGCAACAACGAGTTAGAAGCAAGATGCTGTTGTTGTTGCTGCTGCTGCAACTGGAGGTATAGATCTGCTTGCGACTGATTTTGTAGTAAGGTATTGATGTTGATGTTGTTGCCAGCGCTCGCGACCAATGGCGAAGACAGAGCACTCCTTGATGAGCCTGTAAGACAGAACGAACATTCATTCTCCAATCATTTCAAACTTGTTCACAAACTACCACTACAATGAATTCGTAATATGGCGAAGCAAAAAGTGAAATATAATGTTTGATAATGACTGTGATAGGTATTATTTTATCACCGTAATAACCTTTCTGCTCATTATGAATGTTTATCTCGATGGCCATGTGAATGATGTCCTTGATGCGTGCAGGGCTGCCTTTTCGCATGACTCTCGAGATGAAATCGTTGTTGTTGTCGACGAGGTTGTTGTTGTTGATGATGATGTTGTTGTTGACGATGTTGTTGTTGTTGTTGACGTTGCTGATGAAAACGTTATCTGAATAAGCGGGCATCGATATACTTTCTCTGTCGGTTGTTGTTGCGGGGTTTGTTTAACAATGATTTGGTGATTTCAATTATAACTGTAATACAATGAAAAATAATTATAGACAAGATAGTACACGCACACATGCACGCACACACTCACACGCACGCACGCACACTCACACGCACACATTCATATACACACACACACACATATACGTAAATGAATATAACGCACCTCTCGATCTTCAAATGTTTATCATCCCTCTTCATCAACAGGATTTCTTCGGATAAATGGCGTCCTTCATTAAGCCTTTCCCTTTCCAAGTTAGACAAGCCCCTTTCCAAGTTAGGCATGCCCCTATCCAAGTTAGGCACGCCCCTTTCAAAGTTAGGCACGCCCCTTTCAAAGTTAGGCATGCCCCTTTCAAAGTTAGCCCCAACCCTTCCTAAGTTAACCACGCTACCTACAGAGCTGTCAATCACGAGATTGTTATCATCAAGCGACATCATTGTCGGGTTTTTTTTCGAATAGCTACTGTATTTCATTGGCTTGTTATCAGTAAGTTGTCTTTGGCGTTTGTTGGAGACCTACAATTGATGTATAATTGATTACGTATGAATAAATTATGTAAATGAATCACCAACGCAGAAATAAATTATGCAAATATACAAGCACCGAAACTTACAGAAGCATATGTGGCAGCAGCTACAGCAGCAGCACTGATAACGTTGTCGTTAGTGGGGTAGTTTAAGTCGTCTGGGCCGAGGTTGGGACACTCGTCAGCACTCAACGTCGCCACGCTGTCCGTATCCTCTTTATCGCTGATGTCTTCCAAATGTGGCAGCGAGTAAGATGTTGTCGTTGTTGTAGCTGCTGTTGATGTTAAAACACCTTCATCGGTGTTTGTGGTTGCTGCTGCTGCTGTTGTTGGCGGTGGTGGTGGCTGCGAAGCTGACGATGATTGGCGGGTTAGGGGAGGAGTTATATTTTCGATCGTTAGTGTCGGTAGGCTTGAAGTCTGCGATGGCATGATGAGTAAGTTAGTTTGTTGTTGGTGGTGAGTGGTTGTCGTCGTCGTTGTTGTTGTTGACATTGATGATGACAGGATGTTGTTGCTGCTATTGATGATGTTGTCCCTGTCACTAACTCCCATGACCACACCTACACTCTTACGCTATTGAAATGTGACAACATATGTACGCTTTAGTGGCAACAGTTCAATTCAGCTGTTGTTGTTTTGCACAAAGATAATACAATGAAAACATAACCAGCAGTGAAACAAGTAAGACAAATTTTTCTTACCAAGGCAGCCATCCTTAATTTGGAAGCATCATCATCATTATCATCACCATTGTTGTTGTTGTGGTTATCATTATCATCATCGGCCTTTCTGCTGACGTCATCATCGCCTCTTTTGTTGGCATCATCACTGTTAATGTTATTATCGCCCCGAGAAACAATGCTACTGTCATCATCAACTCTCTCCACATCAACTAATCTACTATTTTTAGAATTACCGGGTTTTCCCCGTTTTTGTTTGGTTGATGTGCCAAGTTTTGGATTATTATTATTAGTAGTTGTAGTAGGAGTTGTAGCAGTTGTACTAGTGGTCGTAATAGTAGTAGTTGATGATACTGTTGTTGTTGTTGTAGCAGCAGTAAATGTTGACGTTGATGCTGATGATGTTGTTGTTGATGTCGTTGTTGTTGTTGCAGTCAGAAAAGAGCTGCCCAAACTTAAAATTGATGCTGTAGTTGTTGTCATTGATGATGTCAATAATAACGATGATGATGATGTGCAAGAGAAAGAGGAGGAGGTTGATGGTTCCAAAAAACTAAATTTAATTTTTTCATTTTTAGTTATTTTAATTGATTGAAACAATAATAAACAAATAATAAACAAATAATCCTCATTACTATTTGAATTAATATTTCTAGCTGTTCCTCGCTTATCAGCAACATGTTTCCACTTCTTCCCTGTCTTGTCATCCAGAGCCTAGCTACGCATCTCCAGGCAGGTTATCAATTTCGGCTTCAAATTATAATCATTCAAATTGCTATTTTTAAACCAAATTTCACATCTCAAAACTCTTGTGTAATCAGAACTAACGGACGTCTGACATTTTTTTTGTAATTTTATGTTGGCAAGTTCATTGGTTCCCTGATATTTACTAACAGTCATAGACTTAAGCAGCTGCATTGAAAGCAATTCAGCTTTGTGCATGAGAATTTTTCTTCTTTCTCGCACGTCCTGCCCAGCACAAGTCTTCATCGAAATACTCGAGTCCTCGTCATAACACAAAAAGCACAAAAGTTGATTCTCTAAAAGACGTTTTGCCACCATTTTGTATCTCGACGGCAGCGTTTTCGGCCATATCATTTGAACTCTCCAGCACCCTATGTATGCATGCGTGTGTATGTTTTTTCAGAAAAAATGGCGACGAGGCAAGTTCTTGTAAAAATGTAAAGTAAACGAAATGTTAAATTTTTTAGTAAAGAATTCGAATTTGTGGGACGACGAGTAGTTAATTTGTAACATTTGTAATTTCTATACAAATGAAGATATTGTGTCTGCTTTTAAAGTTCTGAAAAGTGAGTTTGACAACTTTAAAAATAAAGAAATGGAAAAAAGTTTGCTGAAAGGAGCCACAAGAAAAAATGATAAATTAATTGAATGCCTTGTAATTTTGAAGGTAATGAAAATAAACAATATTCTTGATAAATACGCAATTTTTGCTAGTGCAAATATGAATAAAGTACCTTCGCTGGACAAATTTGTGCAAATAAATTTTGAAAATATTAGAAAAAAGCTGAATGAAATGCTCGATATGCAACAGGCATGTTTGTTTACAACACTTGACAGCCATGCTAAACAAACATCGGCGCTAAAAAACATGATAAATAATGCAGCACCTAATATTGAAAAAGTTCGCACAAGCGAGTCAATTATCAAAAACAACGCCATTGTTCCTCAAGAGAAAGTTAACCCAACAACAAACAATACCAGAAGCAGCAACAACAATTCCACCAACTCCAACCTGTAGCCAAATGCTGTGGTGACGCCTACAGAAAAAATCGAACAACATTTCACGCTGGTTAAATCAAAAAAGAGACCGCGAATAAATAACAGTCCTGGGATGGATGGAAGAAACCAGGTTAACAACGACAACAATGGGAAAACTGTTGGAAATAAAATCACAAAACCAACGAAAAAAATTATTGGTAACAAAAAGAACGACGATAACTGCAAAATCGAGGCGAACAAAATGCTCATTAAAAAATCATTTTTCTCAATGAGCAACGTTCAGAAATGCCACAGAAATGACGTCAGTGATTATTTAAAATCGATTGAAGTGAACGTCATCTCGTGCTACCCAGTCGTGAAACGCGCAGATACTTCAACAACTGACAACACCAGCAATGACGACACAGAGTCAACAATGATCAGGGTGTGCATTGAAAGCTGTGAGGCTGCCAAAATGAAAAACCCCGACCTCATCCTGTAGCACATCATCGTCAGAGATTGGCGTTTATATCAACAGAAAATAAACGACATCAATAGCAACAAGCATGGATGATGAAATCTTTGCTTATGTTAATGATGAAAATTATGACAAAAACCTTGAAAACTTGTGTAAAACTTTTAATGTAATGAATTTCAATTCAAATATGACTACACTTAAGAAACATTATAAAGATGATTTGTTCAGCGTCCTTTATATAAACATAAGAAGTTTGTTGAACAAATCAGATGATATCTATGAATTCTTGCAAGAAATAAATTTTGAGGCAGATATCCTTGCAATGACTGTAGTATGAATGATAGAATGACTGAGTACCTGGATGTTTTGATATATAAATTTCTTAATAATAACAAACTTAGATTACATACTTGTGTACACCTTAAGGAGACGGACAATCTCTCGTTGTTGCACCACAGCTCGTGCCACCCTAGGCATGTGATGCGGGGGATTGTCCGTTCCCAATTCATTAGATACTTTAGATTGTGTAGTGAATTCGAGGCTTTTTGGTATATGGCGAGAATGTTGATGAATGTCTTAGGTGATAGAGGGTACGGGTTTAAGGAAATGAAGGGTATATTGAGGGAGGTGATGAAGAGGTACAACATTTATGAATGGTTTAAAAAACATAACGAGGAGAGGGATGGGTTGAATGTGGTGAATGGGGGGATGAATGATAGAATGTTTGGAGTCAGTATGAAAGATATATATAATGACCGAATGGGGAAGGAAGTAATAATCCCTCTCCCCTTCTCTAATGGGCTACAGACATTTAAAAATAATTTAATCGAATTCTTTAATAAACATAAGGGTGGTATGAATGTGAGGTGTGTAAACATGGGTAATAGACCACTGGGTCGGGTTCTCTTTCATGAATAGGTGACTGGGGAACGAATGTATACTTCACTACTTTTATTTATGATTTTATTAATGATTTTTTAAATAATGATGTATGAATGAATGTTTTACTTTTTTGATTTATTATCTCCGTTATAGTTAATTTAACTTTGATTTTGAAGTGACTAATTATCTGGGCTTGATTGAAATTTCTTATATATAATATATTCAATAATAGCTGGGTTAACCGTGTTAAATTTTCGAATTTATTATTGATACATTTATAATTTTGGGTCTTCTATATTTGATACGGCATATTTTAACTCTAACATTCCAGGTTTTGAATTTGAATTTTAATTACTCGTATTATATAAAAACACTATCGTATATAGTCCCAATGGTAAATGTTATTCTCATGTATTAATTTTAATGGGTGATCTCGGTCTTTTGATTTTTCTTATCTTATTATCTATACTTTGTTTTATTTTTGATTTTCTATGTATGGTAGAGGCAAAAGGGGAGATATTAACCGTTTACATTTTTTCGAATTATATATAAAATACTGTTGTATGTGATCCCAATTGTAATTAATATTTCCATATACTATAATTTCAATAGCTTGAGTTATACATTTGATTTTTCTGACGTAACTACGTATATTTTGAGTTCTCTTGTTTTTCCTATTTATTGTATATACAATAGACTATAAGTTTACCGTTTTAATTTTTTCGAATTATATACAAAATACTGAAATATAGGGTCCTAACTGTAGTTTATATCTCCACATGCAATAATTTTAACAATTTGAGTTGTATTTTTGATTTTTCTGACTCTGTTATTTGTATTTTAATTTCTCTTAGTCTTTCTATATACTGCACATATAATGGGCCACATGTTTACCGTTTTAATTTTTTCGAATTATATATAAAATACTGTAATATAGGGTCCTAACCGTAATTTATATCTCCACATGCATTAATTTTAACAATTTGAGTTGTATTTTTGATTTTTCTGACTCTGTTATTTATATTTTAATTTCTTTTAGTCTTTCTATATACTGCACATACAATGGTTTTAATGATCACCTGTTTTAACACTTTTTGAAAAATTTTTTTTACGATGTTTGAACGTTTTATATATTTAATTTATTTGTGGTTTTAATGTTTGTTATTAACTCTCTTTCCTTCTTATATTAATTTATTTCATAATTGTGTTATCCATTTGGTTTTTCAACTTATCATTGGACTTGACGTTTTACATATTTTACGTTTTACATATTTAATTTATTCATTGCATTTAATTGTAATTTACACTAATTCATATTTATTCTTTTTACACAGTCTGCTAATTCCTGATGAGAGATTTTAATAATCTCGAAACACTGGTGTAGATAAAGCAGACTTGACACGATTTCATTGAATGAAAGCGGTTCTACCCTAACGTTTGTGTTTAACAGCTCAAGTTAGCATCGTACGCGTTAAGATATAACCCTCTAAAATAAAAACCAATAGCGCTTCTGCCAACCTTTTCGAAAATTTTGGAAAAAATCAACGAATGAGTAGTTTTCTACAAAAAAAACAAAATTTTATCAAATTGTCAATTTGGCTTCAAAGAAAAATACTGAACAGAACTAGCGATCGTAGAGTTGATTCGGAAAATTGGTGTCCATGCCGAAAGTAAGAATTATATAATCGGCACATGCTTGGATCTGTCCAAAGCATTCGATTGCATCAACCACAACATCATGTTGAAGAAACTTGAAAAGTATGGCTTCTTTAGAAGCAATGAAATAGAATTATTATTTTATTTACTGAAAATTTTTGTTTAAACACGGAACATTTCTGATTAGGTGACCATACCAGATGAATTTCTATACAAATTCTATTATGGTCTTCTTGCTTTCTTAATATTTTTGAATATTGAGAAGCAAATAAAATTACGTTTCGTATCGTTTCCATAGAGATTTATCTCCATAAATAACAACAACAATAACAACAATAACAACAACAATAATAATAATAACAACGACAACAGCGATAATAATAGTAATAATAATGACAACAGCTATATAAAACGAAATCAATAACATCATTGAGCAGTATTACCTCATCTCGGGCTGTGGTTTATCAGCATTGTTGTTATTATTATTATTGTTGTTGTTGTTGCTGATGTTGTTGTTGTTATGATAATTATTATTATTATTATTATTGTTGTTGTTATTGTTGTTGCTTTGATTCTGTGGAATTGAAAATATAAAAAGAGAGTTGTTATCAACTTCGCAATATCATTAGCGCTTTAGTATTTACTTTGACAATAATAAAAACGCCATCGTCGTCATCATCATTGCTTATCTCATCATCATTATCATCACCATCATCATCATCACAAACAAAATTAGCAGCAGTCGGGCCACAGATTGTATACGATATTTATATCTACCCGCATTCTTTTTTATATTAAAAAAATGCTTCAACATTATTCATCAGTTTCAAGATTCCTCAACAACATTAAAAACACCACCACCAACAACAAAAACATGAACTGCAACTACACCAAAAGAACATCAACAACATCAGAGGCGGCAACAACATCCTACCCCTCTAAACTTCTTCTCCTTCTTCCTATTATTTTGATTCCTCCTAACGGTTTGTTTATAATTGGCTTCGGTCTTGGTTAAGTAGTAGAAGAGGACGCAGTCACCGGCCGTCTGTTGGTTAGTGTTGTGTTATTGTCATTATTGTTAGCAGTTTTCTTACTGCTATTATGTTTTCAGTTTTAATATAGCAATCAGGTTTGAGATCACTCGTACGTCGTTCGATATTTTCCACATTAGTAACAGTAGAAATAAATGGTCGAACATTTTCAGTGAAATAAAAAGTAGCGATTGTAGAAACTCGCTAAAATTTGGTACCAGTAGCAATAAGAAACAGCAACGAATACCCAAACAACTAGCACCCCAAAAAACACCACCATAACATCAGCCGGCCTCACATCAACAACCAATACCGCAACAACCAACTTTATTCTCAAGATGGTCAGCTATCATGCCGAACTTTTTAGGATACTGCTGATACTTCTCAGCGAATATCTCAGTCTCCAGGGAGTTCCATGGTTTCGGAGCGTAATCAATACTCCTAATTAGGCGGTTCTCGTCAACGATCCTTCGCGATCTCCTCTTTATGTCCAGCAGTGGAGGAGGTGTTATCGACAACTTTTTCATTCTCTCTATCTTAACCTGCGCGTGTGTGCGTGTGTGTGTGTGTGCGTGCGTGTGCGTGATGGTATTTGTGTGAATGTGTGCGCCTTTCTTGCACGCATACGTTTTTAATATCGGATTATTCACAACGTACGTTACTTCTATAAATAAAAACATAAATCAATAACTGAAACAACAACCGCATTTAACAACAACACACTTCTTAATCATTGTTCTATTGATCTTCTATCAAACAATAAGAACAACAGCGTCAACAACAACAACATCAACAACATCAACATCAACAACAAAAAAATCGAGAAGAACGTAGCAAACCTCTTGGTCGTGTATCTCATTGATAATCTCCTCCATATTGGCCTCACTCCTTGCATAACCAGCTGGCCTGTTGGCTGGCATGGCGAACCTACCACAACAACAATTACAACAACAATTACAATATCAATAATAATAATTATTACAACAACGACAATAATAATAATAAAAGTGGTACTGATGCATAATAAATGATTTCATGTCGATGTGACTACAGAATCATACGAAAATAAATATAATTTTAACGATAATTAATAATAAGAGAAATAATTATACCAAAATGCTTAGCCGAAAATTTACTTTAAATGATACTTCAATAATCTAACCAAAGAAAAAATATATAAAAACAATTTATAATTCGACCTTTGCAATTTACATTTGTCATCTTTTTGTTTCTTTAAGTCGGGGAAAACTTTCTCAAAGAACTCCTTATATTTAGCATCTTTTTCCCTAATTTTAGTGAATTATTTTAGTAAGTTGAATTTTTTAGCAAACACGTCGTTCAAAATTAGATAATTTTAGCAAAAGTTTTATAAATATTATTATGTAATTCATAATCTCACAATTCTATAATTCATAATTATTTTATGTTTGATTATAATTTATAATAATTCATAATTCATTGATACTAATTCGTAATTCATTACGGACGATTTATAATTCTATAACAACATTTCATTATTTCGTAATTACAATTCATAGGTTAAATGAATCAGTCATATGTAATTTTACAATTCATAAATACAATTAATAATTCATAATTTTACAATTCATAATTTTACAATTCATAATTACAACTTTTTAACGGAAGTATTTTCCTTCCGGTTCAGTTTTTTCATCCACTGATTGTGCAGTTGATTGTATCTTTCTGTCAAATATCTTACCTGTCATGACGATGTTTATTATTATTATTATTATCATTACGATCAACATCATCAACATCATCTGCATCCCCATCTTCTCCATCATCTTCATCATCATCATCTTCGCCGTCATCTTCATCATCAACAAAAACCGACATACCCTTATTTTTTCGGCTTGTTGTTTCTTAGCTAAATGGGCTACTAATAACTTTTTAAATTTTTGGAATCTGAATTTGATTGGAAAAACATTTCGTTTATAAACACAAGAAAATGTGAAAATAATAACACAAACACACACACATAATTTTATATATATATATATAATTATTATATTATTATATTTTTTTATATAATAATATATATATATGCTGGAAGGAGTCCATATTTTATACAGTATTGTATGAATTCTACCGAATTGTTGGCGTTAATCAATCTCAAGTTTAAATTGATTAGTGCCAACAATTTGGTAGATTCATACAGTACTATATATATATATATATATATATATATATATATAAGCAGACATACATACATACACACACACATACATACGCACATATATATATCCATGCAATCAACATTATTTGACGGTCTACCCAGGAATAAGTTCATACACACATTTACACATATTTTCCTGCCCCAGATACAAGACGATTATAAAATGATTGTATTATAACTCTTACTACCTCCTACTGCTACTACTGCTGCTGCTACCACTACTGCTGCTGCTAATGATGCTGCTGGCCTTACTGCTACTAAACTGCAATAACTTGTATTACTACTATTACATCTACTATCATTCATTGTGGTAATACTAAAAAACGACTGCTACTACGACAATTACTACTGCAATTAAGATTACTACTACTGTTGTAAATGTTAGGCCTACTACTGCATATAACACTACTGCTAGAGTCAGTACTAGTGCTGCTATACAAATACTTTCGCACCTTCCCCGCGTGCTACACGAAAACCACAGGATATTTCAACGATACTAATGTGTTCAACAGTAGTTAAATTGTAACATGAGATGATGAACCTCATGAAGTTAAATAGTTCATATCCGCAACAAACACGCAAAAGACGCCAAGACTTAATTCTGAATACACCCATTTACTGACTAGATATAAAAGACGTTTAATTAATGTAGAAAATTGAAATAATTGCTTATAAAAATACAGCCACGTAACGCTCAAGAGTATTTATATAGAGATGGTAGTAGAAATAATAATAACTTCTCTTGATTCTCATGGTAGATCTCAGTATCAGAAGGCTGTCTGTATAAGGGCTAGTTGGAACAAAATCATCATCATCATCATCATCATCATCATTATTATTATTATTACTATTATTTAAAATAATAATCGTGAAAGATATGAAATAATTATTATTAATTAGTATTAAAATAATTAAAATTAAAAAATCCTATTATTACATTGATAAATTTAAATATATATTCATAAATATATACAAACTAGCTAAGAGTGTACCAGTAAAGAAACAAATGAATGACTGATTGAATTGAATTGAAGAAAGGATAAACCAATAAATGAATGATTAAATGAGTGAAGGAATAAGTGAATGAATGAACAAAAGAATGAATGAAAATTAAAATAAATATAAAAGGTATACCAGTTGAACATGATCCAGTTTGTGATACTTATACAAGCTGTTGTGTGACTGATTGGCTACATGCTTGATTTATAACAAACAAAAATATTTAAAAAATTATAAATAAACTAATTATGATCAATAATTAACATATTATAAATAAATATATATATATAAATATTAACATTAAATGTCAATTATTAATATAATTGACGCCAGCTACTACTTAAGAAAACTAAAAAACTAAGCCACAGGAATCATTAAATTAATTAACCCCAAAGACAAACAACTACTATTGTAATTATAGCGTAATTATAGTGTATGTATGTATGAATGTGTCTGTGTGTGTGTGTGTTGGAATGTGTTGAATGTGTGCGTGCGTGTGTGTATAAACCTTATTTTGGCTATAAATAGCCCTTGATAATGATGAAATTGTTGATGCGGTTGTCTGCTGTTGCTGCTGCTGTTGTTCATTTGATGCACTATCATCTTCAAATCTGTCCTCTGATGAAACTTTTTCATTTAACTGATTCTGTGATGAATGGATAAAGGAGTGAATGAATGGATGAATGGATTGCGATTTGATTGGTATAGATCTGACGATGTTTGCCGATCAATAAGACGCAGTTGAAAATTGTAGGAGCTTCTACAAAAGGTTCTTTGCATAAACTAGTGTTCATATTGCAAATGGGGTTGCGTGATACTGAGGCGAGTGACAGATGTGGATGGCGTCGAGGGGTATTTCGGTTTCATCATAGGTAGCCAAACGGCAACCCCCGATCTCGGGGAAAATGTCGTCTAAACGTGTGTTGTTGTTGTTGTCATATTGCAAATGGATCAAATAATTCTGCTGCAATTTTAACAAAAAAATATTTCTTGCCCCACAAATCTGGAAACTTTCCATTTTAATAGCCGATCATTCATCGTTGAGAGGTTCAATAGATGGATATGAAATAAATGTGAAACAAGAATGGGAAGGCAGAAACAAGTATGAAGCACTTGCAATCAAATAAATATGATTAAACATTTATATAGACTGGCTGGCTGGCTGGCTGACTCACCGTGTGATCTCTTGAGCTTTCAAAAGAATGAGTTTGCTGTAAAACACCAATTATTAACTCCAATTACTATTGTAATTATTATTTATTTCTAGCATGGCTAACAAAGTTTATCAAAAAACATGTATTAATTGCTGTACTTGAAAAAATTTCACGTAGCAACTTCGGTTGAGGTGGGCGACGAACGGAGGTTTTGCACTCCCAGAATGAATGAATGAATGAATGAATGAATGAATGAATGAATGAATGAATGAATGAATGAATGAATGAGAAAATAAAGGAAACCAACCAGGTTTTGCTTCAAGTTGATGATGGACTGTTCAATAAGCACCTCCTCCTTAGTTATCTTACTCATCTTGCTCTGCAAACTTTTGGCTGTCAATTTCAAATTCTCCTGACTGGCAATGATGTCATCTTCATTGCTGCTGATGCTAGCTTCGATAAGTGGGTTTGAATGCTGTTGTTGTTGTTGTTGCATTAATTGTCGTTGCAAAAGCTGTTGTTGCTGTAGTTGTTGAAGTTGATGTAATTGTTGTAGTTGTTGTTGCGGTTGTACCTGTAGTTGTTGAAGCTGCTGTAATTGTTGTGGCTGTAGGAGGAGTGGTGGCTGTAATTGGGGTCTCCATCCTTGTTGAATGTTATATGGGTTCTGCATTGGTTGGTACATCAGGAAAGTTAAGTAACTCATTACAACATGATTAAGTCATATAATTAACCACAACCACAATAACAGAGAGAGAGAGAGAGAAAGAGAGAGAGAGAAAGAGGAGAGAGAGAGAGAGAGAGAAAGAGAAAAATAAACGCAACAAACAAACGCCGCGCACACACACAAACACACACACACAAACACACAGTACTTATCAAATACTTCATTGAACTAAAAGTACAAATTAAATAACAAATTAAAATGAACTGACTGATAGGTGACACCACATCACATAACATCAATTCATTATACAATGCAATTACATTAATTACAATAGCATTAATCACCTTAGCATCCAGTGCATTCAACAAAAGCAAATTATTATTACTATTATTATTGTTGCTATTATCATCGTCATCATTGTTATCATTAATATTCATATTATTATTATTCACATTTATACTGTTATAGGTTGAAAAAATTACATTAGAGGTAGATAGGGTGTTATTGTTTTTGACGTTGTGCAAGTTGGTCAAGTTATTATTATTATTATTATCATTATTATTATTACTATTATTATTATTAATTACATTCAAATTATAATTATTATAATTATTGGACTTGATCTTCTTCTTAGGCTGGCCACCAACATGCTTCCCTTCGGCAGCCACATTCACGGACGATGCTGACGTCGGCGGGTGACGAAATAATGACGACGACGACGACGATGAAGATGAAGGAGGAAACGATGAAGATGATAACGATAACATCATCGATGCTGCTGCTGCTCCTGCTGCTGCTGATGATGATGTAGTGGCGATCAGTAGCGATGACGATGATGATAACGACGATGATGCTGATGGTTTATCGTGATGGCTGACCCATAATCTTTTCTGCCCTTTCAGTTCATAGGCATCTGTGCCGGGGAAATGATCTGATATAGGCGACAGCGTTGGGGGTCCATAGTAATGTTGTTGCTGTTGTTGTTGCTGCTGTTGTTGTTGCTGATGTTGTTGCTGATGTTGTTGTTGCTGCTGCTGTTGTTGTAGCTGTTGTAGAAGTAATTGATGTTGTTGTTGATGGTGTTGCTGAGGTGATATAGAATGTTGCTGTAGTTGTTTTTGTTGTAGAATTAATTGATGCTGTAGTTGAAGTTGTTGTTGATGTTGTTGTTGTTGCGGTTGTTGTTGTTGTTGTCTCGTTGTTGATGTTGACACCTATTGCTGAGATAATTTATTGCCATACAAAAAAATGTTAGCAAGGTAGTTTAGAAATTCGAAAAAAAAATTAATAACTTTTAACGATGATGATGACAACAACAACTCATAAATTTATTATTCAAAAGTTATTTCATCGACTTCCATTCTAGTTCCACTATTTAAAATATTTTAATCTATTAAAAACAAGGCGCTTGTACATAAAATAAAAACAGTTTGTGTGAATGAATGAATGAATGAATGAATGAATGAATGAATGAATGAATGAATGAATGAATGAATGAATGAATGAGTGACATACTTATCTGGCATCTGATTGGTCCGGGTGACGGCCACTTTATTTGATTCACGCATATTAATGGCCTCGACTTCCTAATATAAAAATATAAAAAAATAATTTGCACAATAAAATTATAAACTACAAAAGTTTAAAAATTTAGAAAGCAAAAATTATTAGAAGTTTCTATTTAGCAGCTTCGTGCCAAAACAACTTCGATTTGGCGTCGCTAATATTTTAACACAAAGCTTTTAAATTAATTGCATTGAACCTATTGACAACTGTACATCATCATCATTGCATAGGTTATTTATTCCTCTATATAGTTTTTATCAAATAGACGCTGAAGAGTTTTGGAATGGATTGTGACCTGTACTGAAAGAGATAGATCTTATAAGACAACAGACAACGTTCAGCTCAGTAAACCAAAATGGAAGCCAGAAGCTCTCTTCAAGAAGAGTGAACCGCACCGAGCACTCGTTGAATGGAAGAGTCCCATCTTCCAGCCTGGCCACGCTTTACACAACAGACATTCTGAACGTCCTGGGTTACAAGATTCTCCTTCACCCACCATACCACCCAGACTTCTCACTAGCAAATCATCATTTTTTCAAATATCTCAACAACTTTTAGTCGGAACAGCGCCTCAAGACCAGAGACACCACAGCCGCTAATTATTAACCTACTGCCACCGACAAACTCATTTCCCGTTAGTATTATAAATGAGTGCAGATTGCTATAAACTTCCTTTCAATTGAAGCAGCCAAGTTATGAAATTTTCAATTGAACCTAATGAAAATTATATTTTCTGCCCTCATACATGTAAACTTTCCATAAAATTATGATTGACGATAGCTAAGATATATAACATAAATATATAAATAGATAATAATAATATAATAGCATATAGTAAGGAGCATAGAACAACAATATTAGCTGAAGTAAGGTTACATTACATTACAAGGTTTTACATTAAATCAACCAGGTTTTTAATACAGAACATAAAAAAAGCTCTTCACATACATATTATTATTATTATTTTTATTGTTGTTATTGTTGATGTTGTTCATTACGCTGTGAATGAACTAGAAATGTGTACAGTACGGAGTAATGCTTTCATTGCCTGCAACAAAGGAATGAATGAGTGAATGAGTGAGTGAATGAATGAATGAATAGGTGAATGAATTAATGGGTGAATGAATGAATGAACGAATGAATAAACGAACGAATAGTTGAAAGCATAAACAAGGACTAAAAGAATGCCTGAATGAACCTTTGAATGAGAAAAGTAGAATGAATAAAGTGAATGAAGACAAATGATAGGCAGAGTGAGCATAGAAGACATTGAATGAAGTAAAAATAGCAAAATAAGTACTAGTGCGTGCGTGCGTGTGGATATGTATATCAATAAATAAAAATATGTACAACGCATATTAACAGTTCATTAAATATACCAGATGATAGATCATCATCCTCAACCTTTGTCATCGTCATATATCATCAGATACAGTTGTTTTCAACATTGACTACACTACGTGTACACACACACACACACACACACACACACACACACACACACGCACACACACACACACGAACGCACACGCAAGCAAACAAGCAAATAAACGCCATAAATTTATAGCAGAAACTAAAAAACTTTTTCATTAATATTTGCAATAATCAGGATTGAGACCATTCATGAATTAAGTCACGTATTATTAAAATTAAAGATAATAATTTGATAATTTGCATTCATTCATTCGTTCGTTCATTCATTCATTCATGATCGAATGAGATCATTCATTCGTTCATTCTGTGTAATTATATTCCTGTAATAATTAAAAATAAAAAAGAATATTCGAAAGCAAAGGCAGGCCAGACATGTTTTTAAATAATAAAAAAAAATATAATATATCAATACAGAGCAATGTTCCTTGTTTACAAGCATATGCTGCGTATTTGTATGCTTCTTTGCTTGTATGTGTATTTACTTGTATGTGTGTTTGTTTGTGTGTTTGTATGTGTGCTTGTTTGTTTGTATGTATATGTGTGTTTGTTTGTTTGTATTTTTCCCAAGGCATTAAAAAAATTTCAAGGTGTAACTCTGCTAAAAGTGTTGGCATACACATTTGTCTGAATGTTTGTAAGTTCGCGTGCATGTTTGTTCACTTATATTTGTATGTGTGTATTTGTGAATGGGTCTGTATGATTGCCTATTTATGCATGCATACTTATATGATTTATGTATATTAGTATGTCTGTTTGTTTGTTTGTTTGCAACAATTGTGTATGTATGTTTGTATGTATGTATGTTTATACATGTGTGCCCATTCTAGAATCTAAATACATGGGCAAGAGCATGTATGTATGCATGTGTCCTAAAATAAGGTTAAGCACTTTCTGAAAACTTCAAGAGCACAACAACTACAACAACATATTAAAAATAAGATTAATAACAGTGATAAAGATAATAAATACGAAACCCTTGGTTTGTTTTTTGTATGGATGTACGTTTGCTTGTTTGTTTGCTTGTTTGTTTGTTTTTATGTCTGGGTAATTACCTTCACTAAGAATGCAGTGGTGGGTAAGAAAAATGACCTTGTTTGGTTCTGTGCAATAAAATGTGAGCCATTATTCCTCTAATACACACACATACATACATACACTCACGCTCACGTATATACAAACTCACACACACACACACACACACACATACACACACACAGGCACACACACACACAAATAACATAACATGAAGATAAAGACACTGATGACTATGGTATCAATGAACAAACCAACTATAGATGTTAACGTATTGAGAGAAAAATTGCATTGATATTAATCACAATGGCTAGTGGCAAGAAATTATTATTACAACACACGTTTAGACGACATTTTCCCCGAGATCGGGGGTTGCCGTTTGGCTACCTATGATGAAACCGAAATACCCCTCGACGCCATCCACATCTGTCACTCGCCTCAGTATCACGCAACCCCGCTTTCATCCTGTCCTTCTCCACCTGCTCTCTCCATCCCAATCGCGGACGACCCCTTCCTACCACTCCTTCAACCTCGAACTCCAACGCTCGCCTAATCCCGACCCTTTCATCCCTTCTCAACACATGTCCATACCATCGCAATCTCGATCTCCTTATCAATGTCACAATGTCCTCATTCAGTCCCATCATTGACATCAGCTCTGTACTACTCCTCCTATCCTTCACTTTAACCCCACACATCATCCTCACCATAGCTCTTTCAGCTCTCTGCAGTACACTTTCCTCCTCTCTCTCCTCAACACCCAAGTTTCACCACCATATACCATCGCTGCTCTCACACATGCTTTATATACCCTCCCATTCATCTTCACTGACCATTTCTTTCCACACAATACCCCACCCAGTTCCCTAAATTTCATCCATCCTACACGAACTCTTGCCGTAACTGCGCTCAAACATCCTCCATCCGCGTTCAGCTTATCCCCTAAGTAAACAAAGCTTTCCACTCTTTCAATACCACCACTCAACCCCGTCCTTGCGTCCGTCCTATTAATTACACCATGAACACATTTCTTACATTTGAACGTGTCTTCCACCTTTTTCAGTGCCCCCCTCACACCACTACACCACTACCGAGTTAGCCTTCACTCTCCTGTCACATACCCCATTGGGGTCTATTTTACTTATCAATCGCTCCCCACCTTCCCCACTCACCATTACCTTCGTCTTACCAATATTAACTTTTAACCCTTTCTTTTCAATAACACTTTTCCATCTATCAAATTTTAACTGCAATTCTTCCATGCTATCAGCCATCAAGACTAAATCATCTGCATACAAAATCTCAAATAACAACCCTCCATTATGTTTCCACACACAACATCCATCACAATTGCAAACAGAAACGGTGATAACACTGATCCTTGATGCACTCCTACCTTAACACTAAAAGCGTCCGACATCCCCCTTCCAACCCTCACCTTTGTCTTTGCCCCTTCATACAGCTGCATCACAGCTTTAACAAGTCTCTCATTCACTCCTTTCTTCCTCAACGCCCATTCAATGACCTTCCTCGGTACTCGATCAAAAGCCTTTTCTAGATCCACAAAACACATGTACAATCTTCGTTTCTTCTTTCTATAATTCTCCTGCAACATTCCCACCATGAACAACGCATCCGCCGTTCCCCTACCAGGCATAAACCCACACTGCATTTCATTAACTGTCACCATATTTCTCAACCTCCTCTCAAGCACCCTCTCCACTACTTTCATTCCGTGCTCTAGCAATTTCACACCCCTATATGACCCACAATCTCTCACATCTCCTTTGCCCTTATACAACGGCACCAACACACTGTGTCGCCAATCCTCAGGTATACCTTCATCATCAAACATACTGTTAGCAATTCTCATCATAACTTCAATTCCTATCACCCCACTCGCTTTTATAGGTTCTGCCGCCACTTCCGAAACCCCTGTCGCCTTACCTAGTTTCATTTCTCTAACTGCTTTCTCTACTTCCTCCATCGTCACCTTCTCTATAGGTCCGTGCGTGACCGCGGATTCCACATCTCCATCCCACTCATTCCCTTCATTCATCAACCTTTCCATATGAGCTTTCCACACCTGAGCTTTTTCCTCCTCATCTATGCACAACTTGCCAGATCCATCCCAAACACATCCATTCCCTATAACATCTTTCCTATCCCTCATTGACTGCTTTGCTACTTTGAACATTTTCCTCGAACTTACATCAAATTCCATTTCCTTCATTAACCTATCTGATGCTTTCGTCATTGCAGTTGCCACTGCCTGTTTTGCAACCTTCTTAGCCTTCCTATACTCAAACTCCGCTTCCTCCGTCATGTCCCTTCTCCATACCCTAAACCTCTCCTTCTTGACCTCCAAAACCCTTCATCCCACCACCACGTCTCACCATGCCTACACTTTCCTTTCGTCCATCCACATACTTTATCTGCCGAGGGCCAACACACAGTCCCTGTATCTCTCCCAAACATCTCCATCCTTACCACTCTCCCGATTTTCAGCCACCTTCACTTCAAATGCCTTCCTCACCTCTGCATCCTGCAACTTCCATGTCTTCTCTTTGCCACAAACTTATCCTTCTTCCTCCTCCCCATTTCTTTTGATGTCACATCTATCACAACCATACTATGCTGCAGCATGCCAGGTATCGCCTTCACATTCTTCACATACTTCCTAACCCTAACCCAATATATAGTCCATCATCGATCTATGCTCCCCTGACCTATATGTAATCAATCGCGCTGGTTCCTTTGTAAACCAGGTATTCCCCAAGAAATTATTATTAGTGAAGATATATATATATATATATATATATATAAAGAGAGAGAATAAGGTACTTTACATTTCAAACATTAATCTATTTCAAAGATATCAACAACTACAACAACAACAACAACACTAAGCCACCTACCTACCTACCTACCTATGTTAGTTTGAGAAGTGCTAACATTACTACTTATATTGAAAAAAATTCATCTCACTGCTTTTACCATTGATATTATTATTATAAATAATAATAATAATATTATTATATATAATAGTAATAATAATAATAATATTATTATTATTATTATAAATGCAATCTTAGCATGCACATGCATGCACTAGTTTCAAGATTAATTTATTATTTATAAATCCAAGTATGTATTATGTCTAACGATTTGTGGCTATTTATAGAAGCACGATTTAATAATAATAATAAAATATCATCAATAATAAAATATAATTCTTATTATTGTTATTATTATTTGAGACAGATGAAGCCATCAGTATAGTCATCATCGAAGAAGGTGAATAAGGTGAATGACTCAAATCACTACACACTGACAGACATATAACACCAGGGTGCTTGCTGAGAGAGAGAGAGAGAGAGAGAGAGAGAGAGAGAGAGAGAGAGAGAGAGGAGAGAGAAAATGTAAGGAATGGAATTCAAAATAGCAATCATAATGACAACAATAATCAAAAAATAATACTAGTGTAATTAGGATGCATGCATGTATGCATACATGCATGCATCATACATACGAACAAACGAACTAACTAACAAACATGGGCGCATGTAAAAATAACATAACCAAAAAATGGTTTTATGATTATATCTTGGCCCATTAATGTGATTGACTTTTTCAATATAATTCTTTTTATTATTGCTGTTTTAATCATTCTTCTTATTATTATTTTTATCATTGATTACCATTTGTCATTGTTATTGTTGAGGAGCATTCATATGCATAATAATTCACTGAAACCATTCACCAAACTAGTCATCTAATAATTTAACAGGTTAAAGCGCATGTTAAAATTGCCCAGCCCGACCAGGTTTGAGTGAATGCCAAGATATCCCCAGTTTGTCAGTATGATACATTGAGTGTAAGGCTTGCGTGGAGATGCTAGCATATTCATACACGCAGTGTGTGTGTTTGTGTTTGTGCGCGTGTGTGTGTAAATTGACCAAACTAATACAGTTCAATCATCTCACTCAAAGCCTATAATCCTCACTATTATTCATGAGTTGAGTTATTCACTTCAAATAACCTTTAAATGACGCGCACATACACACTAACACATACATACTCACACACACACGCACGCACACGAATACACACGTATGTATCTGTTAGTGTGTGTGTGTGTGTTATTGTGTGTATGTACGTATGTGGGGTATGTGTGTTCGGCATTTATTTGACCACCAAACATGAAAAACTAACTACTTGACAAATTAAATCAAATTGAGTTATTATTGAAATTTATATAATGTCTGTCTGTCTGTTTGTCTGTTTGTCTATCTATCTATCTTTCAGTTCGTCTGTTAGTCTGCCCGTTTGTTTGTTTCTTTAAAAGTGGAGTGAAGTTGTAATAATTTAAAAATTTTAGTGATAGGAGACATCTTAAGGGGCACTTAACAGTCCTTGGTATTATTATATCATAATAAATAGATCAATGAAGAACCATAATTATTGTTACCTATAATTACCTATATTATTAGTTCGATGATGATGATGATGATTATCATGATGACGAATTACCACCGATGGTAGTGATGATGATGAAAAATTAAACAATTTATAACCAGCCAATAAAAACTATACAATACAAAAACCTTGTTCTGTGATGAATAAATCATTGAAATCATTAGTGCTTCGTAAAAAAACAGCCACATCAATAACAACAACATCCTCAACACAAACACACGCACATGCACATATACACAGACAGAAACACAAACACACACACACACATATACATATATGTGAGCAGGGTTTTATTTTCTTTTCAAAACTTTTTCACTGAAATTAGGTACACTTATGATTTCATAAATTATGTTAAAGTGTTGCCTCCACACACACACACACATACACACACACACACATACACACACGCACGCGCACACAACACACACATACACACACGCACGCACGCACACACGTGCATGTATATATAGTAAGTGCCTGTGTGTGGGTATGTTGATGATGATGAACACTAAAGAACAAATGAGAAAAAGATGAAAGTGAAAGAAAGCGAGATAGTGATGATAAACAGAGAGATATAGAAGAATGGAGAGAGAGAGAGAATGAGAAAGAAAAAGAGAGAGAGAGAGATGAGATGTAAACAAAAACATTTGTATTATGTTTGCAGTCTGCCTCATGTGTGCAGCATCAACATGCATACATAAAGATAGGCCTATGTATATATGCATGAGTAAAGAGGGTAGAGTTAGTAAGTTTTGTTTAATTTCAATGCTATTCTTTCTGGGCCATATCATGGTATATATGTGTTTATACATGCATGTCTATGTGTGAATGTGTGTGTTCATGCTTAAGTACATGATATATATATATATATATATATGTACATATATATGTACATATATATATATATATATATATATATGTACATATATATGTACATATATATGTACATATGTATATATATATATATGTGTGTGTGTGTGTGTGTGTGTGTGTGTGTGTGTGTGTGTGTCTCAAGCTATCTGTCTGTAGTGCAGTACAATAAAGTAAATGCATTGAAATACTATTTTTCCACATTGAGTTCAGTTAAGTTAGTGGCTGTAAAAATTATTCAATGAATACATGCATGCACACACATACATCCTACATACTTACATACATTATATATATATATTGATATATATATATATATATATATATATATATATATATATATACATATATATATATATATATATATATATATATATAATGTTCATATTTGTTGTTTCCACTTATTGAGAATTCAAATATTTACATTGATCAATCATTACAATTTATGTGTTAATATTGTAGTCTCATCATTAAAACTTGAGTCTATTTATAAAGATGTAGGCATATAGCATTATTATACAACCAACCTGAGAAACACATGTGTGTGAATGTGTTGTGTATGGATGTGAGTGTATGTGTGTGTGTGCGTGCGTGCGTGCGTGCGTGTGTGTGTAATTAACATTAGTAGAGGCAATAAATAAATAAATGAATAAAAAACAAAAATTTAATTTTAAATAATTTTCTAAACCATAGTGATGATCTGCTGAGTTGAGGTTTAGAAACAGGATAACAATAATTAACCAAATTACATTACCATCATCATCACCACAGCCACCACAATCATCCAAACATTTACAACAACACAATCATCATCTTCTACATCACTATAATCAGCAACATTAGTAAACTGGCATGACAATAAATTGAATAAAATAAAACCAATTGATAACTTCCTAGTTTTTTTTTGCATTTTTAACTGGTTTGCTCATATTTAATTGGAAAGTCATATTCTTTCAATACTACTCATGAAATAAATGGTATGGATGATCGCCAAACAATGCAAAGCTCAGCAAAAACCATCATTATGAACATATGCCAATAGCAATGTAATGTAACTAATATTAATGTTATTAATATTAAATTAATTAAATTACACAACTGAAAATGTCCTAACAACCTGTCAGTAGCAGTAGCAGCAAGATTAGGAACTGATATCAATGGCATGGAACTTCCTTTAGTTTAAAATCACAATTAATTAATTAATTAATAGCCTTGCTAGTTCACTTTTAAATTTTAACTATCTCTGGTGTGATGATTTTATATGACTATGTTTATCCGATTTTGAGTCTATCAGTGATTTTCTTCTTTGAAAAAGCTGAAAATATCAATCTATATATTAATTTTAATTTAATTTCAAAAATATTTTATCATCACCGCCATTTAAAATGTGAAAATGAAGTAAAAAATGAAAAATAAACGAACAGAAAAAAAATTACAACCCGAAAAACTTCTACTGAAAGAGACATCTAAACGACATCTTTGAAGTAAATTTTAACAAATTTGATGAATGTTGTTTGAAAATTCAGACATTTTAATGAATAAAAATATCAATTTGATCTGTAATTATAATAAATTATAAATAAATACGCAAGCACTTACAAACACTGTTGTATCCATAAATAACTCTACTTTGACCGATTTTTAACTCCAGTTTAATAATAATTTTCCCTAAATTATTAGTCCGGACAGTTAGGACATAAAATTAGGGAATAAATTTAGTAAATAATTTTAATAATTTCAGCAAATAAGTGTGAGAAATTAAATAATTTCCAACTCGAGAGTGCACAAAACACTGACAATCGTATAGTAAACGAGCTGGTTCTCAGCAACGTTAACATTTTTATATCACGTGACAGCCTTGAACTTGACATATTGACCCTATACACACAAATGTACATAATGCGTACATTATGTGTACAAACGTAAATGTACAGACGTAAGTGCTGTATACACAAAAATATACCTTCGTATGTTCGTATTTATAATGTTTTGATCTTCTTTCCTTATTTTTAGGCTTATAATGTTAGTTAGCTTGTTTTTTTGTGACGTTTGTATTCTTTGTACATCTAAGGTTTAAATTTTTAAAAATTGAAATAAATGTCTAAATTAAATGAAGAAAATTGCGTGTATTATTTAAATACATAATAAATAAATATCAATGTATTTAGCATTACACATGGCTTTTTAAAGTGTTAAATGTGAAAATACAACATGTTTTAATGTCCTTAAATATTTTGTTTCAAATATTTAAAAAATCACTTTTTATAATGTCAAACATTGCAATAACGGTGTACAATATAAACGACGAAGAATGAATCCATGCGTTAGTCATTGTTTAATGCCTTGGTTAGAAGTTCTTTGGTGGTTTTTTAATCATTTCACAAATTATTTTACTTTCTATGTGGCTAGTTTTCATTAGCAACGTACTCTAAAATCGCCACGATCCGGAAAAATTTCTTATTTAAGTTTATCGCAAATTTATTAAATCGTAACTGTAATAAATAAATTAAATACACAAGCACTTACACACGTTAAAATAAAATATAAAATGACTCTACTTTGAAAAAAATCAACTTAGTTTTATTATATTAGAACTTTTAATTTTGCAAAAATATAATATTTTTTATTGAGATTTAATAATCTTAATGGCCCACAAAGGCGACTCCATTCACCAACATGCGAACATTTTTAAAGAAAGTGAACTGCAGAAAACGATAGCAGATGAGAAACTTAGAGCGGAACAGCACAAATTAAACTATCAAACTCTCAAACATGATTATGTCAGGTAGGATAGCTTCTCTATTTTAAATAATTTTTGTGCTTTTCTCGAATCACACGCCATTGACAAACTTTTATTTTAATTTTATGTTTTGTTTTCAATCCAGCAATTGCAACTTTTGAAGTATGTGATTTTGAAAACAATTCTTATCATGAAACTAAACAGCTCTTCAATTTCTGGCTCAAATGAGCTGTTAAGTCTCTAAAATCTATTCAATTAAACCATAAATAAACAAAAATAGTGGGTGAAACTTAAAAGAAGTGTTTTTAAAAAATAGTACATGTACATATTATTCAATTGAATTTTATGTTTTCCAAGTATGTTATGCTGCATTTAAAAAAATAAACTTGAACAATAACCACAATTTCCATTTTGAAAAGATTACAAGAAGAGCATATGTTACTTCAAAGTGAGATGACGAGAACATTTGAAGAGATGAAGCTAGTTAGAGAGAAGGACAAACAACTCTTAGAGCAGGCCAGAGAGGAAATCATCAAAAAAGTCAAAGAAATTGAAATGCTGAAATTTAATGTTTGGTTTTTTTTATATCTTTGTTTGAATTTTTTCAATCAAAATATTATTGATTTTAACAGTAAAGTTAATTTGTTTAAATTGAATTTTCAATAATTTAAACAATAAAATTAAAACATTTTAAATTCAAATTTGAGCAGTTTAAACATTAAAATTAAAACTTATAGAATATTTTTTTACATTATATCATTTATCTTATATATTTTGATGTTATAACCCATATTCTGTAAATGTTTAATCATATTTCAGTAAATTAACATACTTAAATTATTTCTTTCAAAACATTTTAAATAATTACAATATTTTACGTTTTTTTTTCATATGCATTATACAGGTTGTTGATTCAAAGAAAGCCAAATTATTAGAAATGAGACTGAAGAATGAGATAGAATCAACTGTAAAGGACAAATTGAAGCAAATTGAATCGGAATGTGATGAGTTGAGAGGCGAGTACAACAAGCTGAAAGTTGAGAACACCTTCCTGAAGAGTGAATATGATAATGACAGACTGCAGCATTCCAATCTGCTAGAAAATTTAAAGTTGAAGCACGAAACTGAGGTTCTGATGATGATGTTGGTGACGACGACGACGATGATGATGATTGCTGAATTACCAAATAAAAATTTACAAAGTAGAATTAGAACGAATGACTGAATTGATCATTATTATATCAGCGGATGGATGAATAGATTGATAGATACATGAATGAATGAATTAGCTATAGAATGAATGAATGAACGAATGGATGAGTAAACAAACCAATGAAACAAATCCAGTTATCAGGAATGCGTAAGGAGAAAGAGAAAAGGTTGAGCGAACATCAGCTGACATCCCTGCAAGACTTCCAGCAAATGAAACAACTTCAAAGGGAGAACTCGCAATTGTCAACGAAAATCAAATTCCTCACCTCAGAGCTCGAAGAACTGAAAGCCAGGAAGGACGTTTCCGCCAATCAGATCGATTCTATTAATAGATTTAACTCCAAAGTTACCTCCGATTATCAATCCACTATTAAGGCTTATGAAGTAGGAAATAATAATTACGAATATATCTATATATATATATATATATATATATATCTATATATATATATATATATATATATATATATATATATATATATATACACGTTGCAACGTATGCGGGCGGGTGTGTATGTGTTTCTCCATGTGGTGTTTGTTCGTTCTTTATATACCTCAATATACATACACACGCATATATGCGTATATATATATATATATTTATATATATATATATTTTTTTACAATATTCTATAAATTCTACCGAATGTTTGGCGTTAATATGTTTGTAGTTCGTTTTTTTGGTGAACTTTAGTTCATTAAAATTCAAAATAAACTTATTTTTCGAATTCATGCTGCAAATAAGGCCATATTTCGATTCCGAATGAAACGAACTACAAACATATTAACGCCAAGCATTCGGTAGAATTTATAGAATATTGTAAAAATTATGGTCTATTACCAACATATATATATATATATATATATATATATATATATATATATATATATATATATATATATATCCCAAAGGTGGAGAAACAGACGTTCAAAGCCCAAATAGAAAGCATTCAGAAGGAGCTGAAATTGGCTCTAGAATCAAAAAATAATATCTCCAACGCTAAGCTGGACGTTGAGAGGCAGAATTCACTTTTCAAAAACAGCATAGACGAGTTAGAGCATAGGCTGAAAAAGGATACTGCCCAAATCAAAATTGATATGTTGAAGGAGAGGGCGACGATTGAAGAGGAAAAGAGCAAATATTACGGACTCTATCACGGTGATTAAAATGTGTCTTTGGTTTTCATTACTATCATAATTTTTATCATCATCTCATCACCAGATGCATGCACAGAACTGGAAGCCTGCAAAATTTCTCTCTCCAGTATGGAGGAGATGTTGAGAGAGAGAGATAAGGACGTGATAAGGAGAGTGCAGTTATTGAAGGAAGAACACTGGAAGGATCTAACTAGTTCTGAAAATGAAAGGTTACGAACAAACACAAGCATACATATACACACATACGCACAGTTACGCGCACGCACACACACACACACACACACACATGCAGAATGCAGATAGAGATGGAACTGAAAAGATTGCAGCAGGAAATGATGAACGAATCGGATGAAAAAAGTAAACTGGCACAGAGGATGGAGATGAGAACAAATGAATTGGAGGACACGAATGATTGCCTACGTAAAGAGATCACTGCCTTGAAGTTATTTTTCATCCCATCACTACTACTGTTTAATATAATTTATTACAAATCACCCAACTTAATTAACTCAAAATTTCATAATTTTAATCATAAATATTTAATATTTATTCATTATTTTATAAATTCTTTAGTTGCCTGAACTGCCGTATTGATAAATCACACTATCAGACCATTCATATTAACATAATCTCTCACAAAACGGCTAACCTAATTAGCATAAATTAAACTAATATACCTAACCCAGAAACAAGATAACCAATCAGCAGTCACTTTTGAACCAGCTGGAGGAGTTGACAGTTGAAAATTCAAATTTAAAATCGAAACTGAATAGATTAGAGCTAGATTATCATTCTCTGCTTGACGCTCATAATGATGCTGTCAATAAGAGTGATAAACTTGAGAAACATGTCTGTTTCTTATTTCTACTATTAGTTTTTTTTATATTTTATTTGTTGTGCCGCAACTCTGACTAAATTTTTTTTAAACCTTCATGCCTGGCGCCTGCACTGCTTCGTTCACGCACGGCCCATAGTAAATAATAATCTTTGAGTTTCGGACAGGCAGCATAGGGACCAGGCTATCGCTTAACCGCTCAAGACATGACACTTCAATCGACTCGCCGACCGATTTCCAATTTATTATCTTTTTCTCTCTTTCAATCTTTTCTTTTTTACGATCCATCCATCTTAAATTCTCATCCACTTCCTTTCTATCTTTTTTATATTTTTCAATCTCTCTTTCTCTACCGGCAGACTCAGAACTTAGAGAAGCAGTTACAAAGCACGAGGTTGGAATCAACACGAGTGAGGAACGAAGTGGAGAGAGAGATTTCAGAGAGGGTGAGTACGTACGTCGATGATAAGTGTCGCATGCAGGCCAAACTCGATGAACTCGATGCTCTGTACAATTTGGCTCAGAGGAAGCTCTCTAATAATCTAAAAAGTTATAAACAGGTTTGGGTTTCCTGTTTGTTGAGCGCTATATAAATTAATAACAATAACTTATTTTTTAACGTCATCGTCTTTTCAAATTACAGAAAAAAACTCAATTAAAAAGACTGTTGATACGACACAAAGAAAAAATAAACAGCTTAAACAACAAGCTGCACCATCAACAACAACAGCAGCAACGTCATCATCATCCCTACAACAACTCGGATCACGTGATATCAGCGAACGATGACGTCATTTTGTCGCTGAAGCACAAACTGAAAGATATCCTGCAAAGAAATGATGAATTCAGGAAGTTGCTGATGACGACCAAATTGAATAATGAGTGCATCGGCGGTTTGCCATTTTCTTCGATCGATAATAATGATTATTTACCATATTCCAATGGTAAAATGGTTCGTAAATTATATTTATTTATAATGGATAATTTTCTATTCTTATATATCCATTAGAGTTTAATTACCTTTATTAAAAAATTTACATTTGAATTGCTAGAAATACGCGTTTGCGTGACGATGATGATGGTAATAATGATTGAAGATGACGACGCTGATAACCTAATGTTGATGCACTATCTAGGATTGGAGCTCTTTGAAAAGACGCCTACATAACATCGGCCAGCAACAAGAATATCAGTTAGTGAAACTGAAGGTGGGGCAGTCAACTACGAGTTTATCAAGGGAAATGAAATCGGTCAATGATAATTATAACAACAATGACACCATTAATAATAATAATAATGATGACAGAGATAAAAATGCTAACGAAGATAGAAAGATACGCGACATTGGTGTAAAGACTGCGTGTGATAGTAAGAATGATGATAGAATTGTTGGTGACGATGATAAGGATAAGAAGGTTGTAGTAGAAGATGATGATGTTGGTGATGATGATTACAGTGAGGATAACTTTAGCAAGGAGAGCAGCGAAGAAGAAGAAAAAGATGATGGTGGTGATGATAGTCGTAATAAAAAAAAATAACGTTATAATCGTTCAATTTGGTCATCCAACACGGATATGCCAATAAGTGTAAAAATGTTGTTTGCCTATTATATTTTATATGGTTTATATTATATTCCTGGTTTATTATGCCTCGATTTATCATTATATTTTAAAGTGTATGATTCCATGTACCTTTTTTAAGATGGAAAATAGTTTATAGATTTTTTTTTATTGAAACATGGCAGTTAGACATTAGTGAAAGATATATGTGTGTGTGTGTGTGTGTGTGTGTGTGTGTGTGTGTGTGTGTGTGTGTGTGTGTGTGTGTGTGTGTGTATTGTATACACGGTATTGTATTATTTTTTTAATTGTTATTCAATTTGGTTATTAATTAATTTTATTTGGTATATATTTAAAAAAAATTTTCATATATACAATACCATGAGATCAATCAATCAACCGACCATTCAATCAATCAACCAACCAATGAACCAAATTGAATGAACCAAACAAACGAAAAAAAAACAAAAATAAAAAAAAAATATTTGCAAGGCTTGTTCAAACTCGAACAAACACTTAACAGTGCAGATCTACAAACAATTTCGAGATTTTTGTTAAGAAAGAAAAACACAATAGTTGCTTTTATTTGAATTCATTCAAAAATGAAAAGTGACGGTTAATTAAAATTTTAAAAACGTTCAAACTTCGTATTTTAAAGAAATATAACAAAATATCGAACGATAAAAAATAATTATTATCCATTATTTGTATTGTTATACACACTCCTTGGTTGTTCTCGGAGAATGATTCACGTAACAATAACATTTAGTAAGTACAGTTCACAGCATATTATAATGACTAAATCAACATACCAAACAGAAATTATTTGTACATGCATATATACAAAGTAAATCAAGAAATATTTAAAAATTATATAACCAAATTTAAAAAAATAGAAAACAGTTAACATTTAATAAATAATAGACATTATTAAAAAGATTGTTCAAAAAGGTAAAATTTAAGCCAACGACGAGAATAAAATGTAGTTTGTTTTGTTGGTGTGGGGCTGTGAAGCGAAAACAAACAAACACATCACACAAAACTAGTAAGAAGTCGCAAGAATAGTAAGTAGTCAGTCACCTACCTACAGTTAAATTACTCTCAGGGCCCTAGCTTGCCTATAAATTATTAACTCAACTCACCTACCTATCTACAATCTTGTATTTCTACGTTTTAGGAATTTTACACGTTTCAGGTATTTTATTTTACATATTTTAGCGTTTTTCTTTTACTTAAAACTTTTTAACTAATGTTAAAAAGTTGTTTTTTAACACCTACGATTGTTCAACTCATCTCAATCCCTAACTTACCTATGAATTAAATTAAAGTCCGGTAAAGAAAATAGAAAGTTGAAGAGAAACATAACAACAACGACACCGAATGAATGGATGTTGTGTATGTGTGTGTTGTTTTGATGTGTGTGTGTAAATGTGCGCGCGTGTACTCCCCAGAAACTTCTTCACTCTCTACGGACGAACCTCTATTGCACCGACCATCATCTGACACGCACCGATGGAATAGTGAATTTGGCCGGTTACTGAAAAACCTTAAATTGAAAAAAAATTCTTTAAAGTAAAAAACAAGCCATTGGAAAAAATAGTCAACTTATCTTATTGAGATGACACTCAATCCTTTGTTTAAATTCGAGTACTTTCAATGGTACGATGGAACAAAAACAAATTTACCTTTAGTATTATCTTCAAATTGTCATCGGAACGATCATCATGAGATCACCATCTAAAACGTGCTGACGCCCACCACAGCCCACCTCTTATCATTCTGTAGACAAGTTATTTTTATTAGCGAAGTAGTAAATCAAGGAACAAATGAACGAACGAATAAATGATTAACTGAATGATTGAATAATCGGTTGAATGAATGGATTAACTAATTAATTAATGAATGATTTAATGAATGAATAGAATGAATCAATGAATCAATTGGTGGAGGAATAATTTGAAAGATAGTGATAAAAAGAATAAATGAATGATAAAAATAAAAATAACGAAACTAAACCATACCTCAAAAATCGTCGTTGTTTTCTTCGAATTGTCATCGGGAGAATCATGAGACCACCATTTGAAACGTGCTGACGCCTACCACAGCCCACCTCTCATCATTCTGTAGACAAGTTTTTTTTATAAGCTTAGTAGTAAATCAAGGAACAAAGGAACGAACGAATATATGATTAAATGAATAATTAAATAATTAGTTAAAAGAATGAATGAATGAATAAAATGAATTAACGTCAATTAATGGAGGAATAATTTGAAAGATTGAGTAAAAAAATGAATGAATGAGAAAAATAAAAAAAAAACGAAACTTAACCTTACTTCAAAAATCGTCGTTACTGTAATCCATTGCACCGACTACTACCATCTGGTCGGCACACAAGATGTCATCCGAACTTCAGAGTGTCAGTCGAACAGCCAACAAGCTGATTCTTCCTACACCACCATCCTCATACGTAAATCATCATGAGACCACCATCTGAAACGTGCTGACTCCCACCACTTCCCACCTCTCATCATTCTGTAGACAAATTTTTTTATTAGCGTAGTAGCAAATGAATGTTAGATTCTCAGAAGCAAAAAACTATAAAATGAAAATAATGTCAAATAAATAATATTTTAAAATAATTAAGAGAGTAAAAATGTAAAAATAACTTACCGTGGTCTATTCCACAAAGGCAGTATGTTGAATGCGGTCCGGTTCCTACGTTGTCCTCCAAAACTGGTGCCAGAGATTGTTGTTGAAACAGTCCGTGTTGATGGAGAAAGATAGAGAAAGAGTAGATTCTCATCAGAAAGCTTAGCGGTGCTTGCATCTCAAATTGTTTAATAAAAATAATCCTATCTACCTATTCAATTACCTTAACTAATTTATATTAAATTGTTAATGGTACGATAGTCGAAAGTCCCCCTTCATTCTCCCTCCTTGCACAAATGTTCACCGACAGCCAGGGCACCGGATAGTAAACCATTGCCGTGCGGATAGTAGACTATTGACGTGCGGATAGTAAACCATTTGCCGTCCGGAAGCCGTGCGGGTAGTAGACTATGGCCGTACCGCATAGTAAATCATTACCGTGCAGATAGTAAACCATTGCCGTCCGGATAGTAAACCATTGCCGGTTCACCACTGGCCACCAAGGCTTACCTCTGACAAGGGACTTCGAAATTCAGAGTCTATCGGCTATCGTACCCTCAACTTACTTATTCATTACAATTAAGCCCTAGCTTACCTAAAATTACAAAACTCAAGAGCCCAATTCATTGGCCTTTCGGCACCCACCCCACCACCTACGTAATGCCTTGGGCTCCAACTTAGTAATAATATTATAAAACTTAAACTAAATCTATTAATGAGTATGTGTTACAACGTAGCCTTAACTTACCTATTCATTACATTATGGCCATAGCTTACTTAAAATTACAAAACTCAAGAGCCCAATTCATTGGCCTTTCGGCACCCACCCCACCACCTACGTAATGCCTTGGGCTCCAACATAATAATAATATAAAACTTAATAATTAACTTACCTATCGATACACTTACAGCGTTTTAATTTACATTACAAGATTGTTCCTAGAATTACATTATTTCCCTTAACTACCTATGAAATTAATTTACTCTCAACCTTAGTAATAATAAATTAGAATGTGTAATGAAAATAAAATTACGCTCAAATACTAACATATGTGTTTATGTATGTACTTGTATGTGTGTGTGTAATAACGCTGATGCGTGTAATGTGGGTGCAAGAAAAAATAGAAGCGATAAACTAACGCGCTACCTATTCTACTACATTAGTGTTGGATGCTTCCTATCTATCCTACCTACAATTAAAATTATGCCTATCTAACCTACCTATATAGCTACGTAATGTAATTGTGTGTGTGGGTGTGCGTGTGAGCATTCTTACTTAATGTTAAATTACAGATAAAAACTGAGAAAAAAGAATAAAACGTATCCCAGCCAGGTGTGTATTCTTTGCCACTGAATGAGTGAACGTAGCTTGACACATTCCATGATGAACTCCTCTGGAAACTTCAGCCTGAATGAAAAAAATAAAATGAAAAATTTTATTTGATTTAGTTTAAATGAAAATAGAAAATCGAGCCAGCCGGAAAAGCCAGCCAACTGGCAAAGAAAGGAACAGCAAAGAAACAATAAAACGAACCCCAGCCAGGCGAGCATTCTTTGCCACTGAATGAACGAACGTAGCGTGAAATCACAACCATTCTGATCTTCCACGATGAACTCCTCTGAAAGCTTAAACCTGAATGAATGGACCTAAATGAACCTAAATGATTGGAAAAATCTTATTTAATTAATTTAAATGAAAATAGAGAAACGCAAAGAAGCCGACCGGTCGGCAAAGAAAAAAACCTCAAAGAAAGATATCTATATAGGATTTATGCTCTATATAACTCTATATAACTCTATATAACTCTATATAACTCTATATAACTCTATATAACTCTATATAACTCTATATAACTCTATATAACTCTATATAACTCTATATAACTCTATATAACTCTATATAACTCTATATAACTCTATATAACTCTATATAACTCTATATAACTCTATATAACTCTATATAACTCTATATAACTCTATATAACTCTATATAACTCTATATAACTCTATATAACTCTATATAACTCTATATAACTCTATATAACTCTATATAACCATGCATACTACCACATTCAATCAATAAAAATCCCACTAAAACCAGGAACCACCGCGTACCTGTTGAATGTATGATGTGAAACAAAACACAAAACAAAAATCACACCACCAAGTAGAGTAAAGGAATAGGAGTCCCTAACCTACCTATGTAACTAAATTACCTTATGCCCTAGCCTACCTATATAATAAATTAATTTTTACCTCACCTACCTATGCTTCATTAACTTAACTCAAGACTCATGAAGAAAGAGAAAAAGAAGTAAAACAGAACATAAAATACTACCACACAAACAAACATGATGTATGTATGTATGTATTAGCAACCGCTAAAGAATCCACCCAAAATATAAAAAAATACAACATACAAACCACAGACATGCAAACTCTATATAACTCTATATAATAAAATAAATAAATAATAAAAATAAAATAAATGAGATCAGCCAGACTGCTTCAAGCGAGGCAGAATGCCTGATCTGATTTTCATGTTGTCTCAGCTTCTATTTATACTCGTTTCAACCATACATTTTCATCATTTCAATCATTCACATCAGTAAAAAACTTATTTGATGTATGTGGTACGCTATTATACAGTCTTAACGACAATGCTAACCGTACTAAATTGACGTCATCTAACGAACGCCTTCGAAACTTTCTGATTGGCTGGTTGAATCTGCTATATATAAACATATAATCTTATTAATTATCTGTATACACGGATTCTAGTCACGTATATATATATATATATATATATATATATACATAATATAAATTCATTATAAAAGCTACAGTAATCAGTGCTATATATGTACGCACGCAGTTCAAATTTTTCTGGGAGAATTCCAAATAGTTTGAGACCACACCTTGCTTAAAAATCCAAGCCGAGCCAAGCTGAGCCAATATGCGTAGATTTATAAGCGCTTTTATATTAAAATTTTGCTCGCTTTACGAATATCCCAATATAACAAATTCTCCATCCTATTTTAAAAATTTTCTTTGATGTTTTTTAATCAGTCAGGTCACAAAAATCATTATCGATATATTGCAATGAAATGAAATCGAAATTTTTTTTAAATTGTTGATAAAAGTGACTAGTATGTAGTAAAAAAATTAAATTTTCTGAGAGTATTCAAAATAATTTGAGACTACACCATAACACAATTGTACACAATTTGAATGTGTTATAACTGTATTATAATCGATATATCGCAATGAAATGAAATTGTGTATAAATGTATTATAACTATATATATATACATATATACATATATATATATATATTTATATATATTTATATATTTAGTTCTTCATTTAGTTCTGCCTGGGTGATATGAGTGAATTTATGTAATAGGAATTGAACACAACTTTTATACCGGCTGATTAACTACCATGCAGTAAAATAACTACTATTAACATGACGTCATTTCCTCCAACGATTTCACAACGAATTACCCATCCTATTTAATAAATTTTATTTGATGTTTTTTTTTAATTAGTCAAGTCACAAACATCATCATCGATATCGCAATGAAATCAAATTGAGAATTTTGTAAATTTTTGAAAAAAAAGTATCTTTATTCATTTTACGATACTATTTTGTTTAATAAGGTACTGTTTGATACATATAACTGGAATAAATCCTAGCCACCAGATGCTACAAGCCACCAGGTAAGAATTTAAAAGTAAACTTAATAAATATAGTCGTCTGTCTGATGCGGCAGGTAAACTAGTAAACCAGTTTTACCGATCATGTATTTTCTCAATTTATTATTAAATTTTGTATTATTTATTTCCATTTTTCTAACATGTTGCGTCACGTTTTGTGAAGAATCAGGTATTAAATTAAAATTTGTTTCAAATTATATTTTTGGTTGAATTAGTAATTTTTTTAAATAACAGAAATAACCAGTTTATAATTTTTTTATTTATATTATAATTATATATATAAGTAATTACTTATTTACTCAATAATGTTTATTTTTTAATTTAATAATATATCTAATGAGAAGAGGGGCTGTTGGTTGATTTATTTTTAATTATTTGTAAAATTAAATCTAAAATTAGGAAACAACAACCAAACAAGATGGCAGAAATATTTGAAATTAATTGAGACAAGTAACTCATTCTATGAAGATTGTGCTGAAAATGATGCTGAATGCATTTGTCATGAAGAGTTGGTCATTTTTACATGTTTTTTTATTCAATCTACTTTTTCTTTTGTTATTTATTAATTAATTTATTCTTTATTTATGTCAATTTTTCATGTTAATTTATTTTATTTAATTGTTCAAAATATGTATGAAATTCAGTTTAAAAAATCTAGATTTTTAAATAAATTGCATAGAAAAGTCAAGTTATTTGTTCAAAGTTGCTATTAGAAAATGACAACCTGTATTTACAATTTATTAACTAAGCTCAAACTAATAAAATTAGCATTTTTATATTTTGATCTCAAAAAGTAAATATTTTGTCCTTAAAAAACAGATTAATGAATGAAGATCTAGCCATATTTGCCAGAGATGGTGGTATAAAAAAAGAGATATTTGATCAGGCAAAACAGAAAGGGATTCATTATCAAGTCATCAACCACAAGTTATTTAGGGAGAGGAAATGTATGTTTCCATCAAGGTGCATAATTTTTTTTATTTATTCATTCTTTCATTCATTCATTCATTTATTTATTGATTGATTTACTTATTGATTTATTTATTTTCTGATTTATTTATTTATTAAGTTTTATTGTGAGAAATTATTGTATTTCATAATTTATTTTGCATCACTGTAGTTAGTTTCTTAACATGACTGATTTTCAAAATTTTCGAATTTTATCTTTTACATTATATTTTTTTTTGTTTCTCATAATTTCAAACGAAATAATTTGAAATATGTGAATTTAAAAATGACTTCAGATGCAAAGGGGTAGAGCATTTCATCTTAGAGATAATTCATGAACTACCAAATATGGAATTCATCCTGAATGTTAATGACCACCCACAAGTCTATAAGCATGGTCCCAAGTTCCCTGTCTTCTCCTTCAGTAAAGTTGTTAGTTTTTGTATAATAATTGTTATTGTAATAGATAATGGAGCATTTTTTTCCATAATTAAACATGGGAGAACCACCACAATGTCACTTAATAATTTTTTCTCTGTTCACTTGTTTATTCATTTACTGATTCATTCACTTGTTCGCTAACAAAGAGATCAGAGCATTATGACATCACATATCCTGCCTGGACGTTTTGGGAGGGGGGTCCAGCGGTCTGGCCCATATACCCCGTTGGACTGGGCAGGTGGGACGAACAGAGGAAAATTATCTCAAAGTCTGTAATCATAATTTTATGAATACATAATTACTCCATAATTATAGTTTGGTAAATTATTCGAGGTTTATAAATTTTCAAAACATTCAAAAAGAGCAGGAAAGGATCACAAATGGTCGAAGAAACATAGCAAGGCCTTCTTCAGAGGCTCTCGAACGAGTGCCGAGAGAGACCCATTGATACTTATGTCGAGAATTGAACCAGAGCTCGTTGATGCCCAGTATACTAAAAACCAGGCCTGGAAATCTGACGAGGTGTTTTGTTGTTGTTGGTGTTTTTGCTGTCGATGTTGATGTAGTTGTTGTTGTTGTTGTTGTTGCTGCCGTTATCAATGTTGTTGTTGATGTTGTTATTCATTTAAATTCATTTTTTTAAATATTTGTATAGGACACATTGGGCATGCCTGCTGCTACTGAAGTTAAGTTGGAGGACCATTGTCCATATAAGTTCGTTCACGTAAATGAGTGAATGAAGGAATGAGCGAATGGATGAATAAACGGATGAATGAATAGATAAACGGGTGAGTTAATGAATGATTGAACGAATGAATGATTCAATTTAATTATTGAATTCGTTCAACGAACAAACGAGCGAATGAATGTACGATTAAATAAATGCATTAGTGACTAGAGGAATGATCGTTTGAGGGAATGAACAAATGAATGAAGGACATGATGACTGAATATTCATTCACTCATTCACCAGGTACCTCTTCAATTTCCGAGGTGTGGCGGCCAGCTTCCGTCTGAAGCACCTTTTTTTATGCAGGTCCTTAGTTTTCCACGTCGGTGAAAAGTGGGTGGAATTTTTTTACCCCTCCCTGCGACCCTGGGTTCATTACATACCCGTCAAAAATGATCTCTCCGATGTCAAGTTTGTTTTTGATGACCTTATTAATTTGATTTTCAATCTAATCTATTCATTTTTTAATTAAATAACTTTTTATTTATGTGTTTTTTATTGGTTAATTTATTTGTTTTTACTCGTTTATGTTTAATTTTTTATAGGGAATTGATATTATTTGCTAAAGAGAATGACGACCTCGTCAAAGAGATCGCTGATAGGTGACAGGGTTTTTCATTTTTTCTTTCGTCTTTGTGTAAAATTCTTTCTAAATAATTGACGAAATATAATAACTAGTGATAATAAAAGATGAATGTTATTATAGTAAATCTATTAATTAGCAAAATGTAATAATTACTGAACAATAATTAATTAATTAATTAATTAATTAAATTTCTGATTTTTTAGAGGTTACAGGTTCATAAAGAATCACCTACGTATGCAAGATGTCAGTTGTTATTGGAAAAAGTTACTGTTGAGGTATGCCTTGATGTGTAAGTGGAGAACTGTGCCTGACCAATCTTTATTCGACGTTCGTTACGTCAGAGATGAATTATAATTAATAATTAGGATTAATTAGGATTATATTATTTAGAAATTATGATTATATATGTGTAGAGAGTGAGATTTATGATGAAAATTGTGTTGTCACTTAGCATGTGGCAGATGTGTCATCAGTGCTATTGAGTTATTTTATTGATACGTAATCGTTGGTCTTGCAAGATGATTGTTGTTTGTTTGTTTGTTATTCTTATCTATTTGTTTTGTTGTCATTTTGATGTTATGACCTTTGTATGATCACCACTGTATAATACATTAAATTTATGTTAAGAATTTCTGCTGTCGGCAGATTATTATTTTTATATTTATTGCTCTCACAATGATGGCTACATTAAAGTTCAAAGTTCAGACTACGACAAACGCTAGTTATTTGATTCTTACTGTTTCAAATTTTTATTTTCAGAACAAAAAAATATTCTTAAACGTGTTTTTCTTGTGACCATAGTTGTAACATCACCACTTCAACCGATTAACTTTTATTCGCCGACTCGAATTTCACACCGACGAGTGTTGGTACATCATTCATTCCGGCATTCAAAACAGCTGTACACGTATTGAGGATGCATGTATGCATTAAGTGTATGTAGAGTGCTTTCTACTGGAATAATATGATGATGGCAGTGGTGCTGCGTTGTATAAACATCGCGCTGCTCGTACGTATGCATGTAGGTAGGTTTGCATGCATGCTTGTATCTACGTTCCAATATACGCATCAAATGTTTTATTTCCATTTAAAGGACAAAAATGTCTTTTATTCGTGAAATGTTCGTTTAATTAAACTGCAAACGTGGGAATACGTGCTAACAATGCTATTTAACACCTTAATATGATCTACCTACAACACGACGGATGAATGATGCCTTCCAATTGACGGCCGTTCAATAAAATTTAATACTTCTGATCATTTAATCAAATTTAAGTCTTATTTTATAATAATCTTAAAATATTATTCAAAATTTTCGACAAAATGATGTGGAATCTGCTGTTGTACGTTCTTTCTTTTGTTACTGGATTAATTTTATATTATTTTTACGAAGAAAAGTTAGAAAGCGAGGATGATGACGACTCAACTATGCCAAAAACTGAATATAATGAATCTTCAAAACCAGCAAGTCCATTCAAGACGTTCGAACCCCGAATAAGTATAAGCAGTATTCTTAGCAGTTTCAGTTCAGCTGATGAAAAACAAGATGAAGCTTCGATAATTGAGAGGTTTTCCAGCTTTGAGGAAGTTACAAACGCTTGCAGAACAGCTGGGTTAGATAGATGCAACTTAATTCTTGGTATTGATTACTCGGCGAGCAATGAGTGGCAAGGTAGGAAGACGTTTGGTCAGGGTTGTTTGCATAAAACATCGGGCAATAAAGTTTACAATCCATATCAAAAAGTTATTTGGGTCCTTGGACAGACGTTGGCACCGTTCGATGAAGATGGAAGAATTCCTTCTTTTGGATTTGCGGATTACGAAACGAGGAATAAAACGATTTTCAGTTTAACGAAATCTGGACTGCCCTGCCAAGGGTTCTCGGAGGTTTTGGATTGTTACAATCAGGTAGTAGAATTGTGAAGTTTAGTTGTTTATTTTCAAGTAAAACGTCATTAGAATTTTCAAACTGAAATAAATGAACAAATACACAATCTACTTAATCACTTAACGTAAATTTCAGACGTGTCAGAGCGTTTATTATGGCGGACCAACCAGTTTCGTACCAATAATCGATAAAGCAATGAAGATAGTCATCAACTCTGACAACAACTACCACATACTCATCGTAATAACCGACGGCCAACTTCCTGAGGAAGAATTTTCAAAAACCCAGAAAACGTTAGTGAAAGCATCCCAACTGCCTCTTAGTATCATTGTAATTGGCGTCGGGGACGGTCCCTGGGACAAAATGCAAAGACTTGAAAACCCAGATAAAAGATATTTTAATAATTTTCGATTTGTTGAGTACCACAAAACGACAAACAAGATGAAACACCCTGACGCATTGCTAGCTCTTGGTGCTTTGATGGACATACCTGATCAGTATAAAAGAATAGCAGAACTAGGATACATTCACAAGATGGCAGACTTGAACATCAAACGTGAATCCCGCCCGAACTCCCCATCTCTCTCTCGTTCCAGTAGATTCTCACTTATAAACAAATTAAAGCAACGACTGACTGCCAATACCTCATCAGCCAGCAAGAATTTTTAACGTGCATTTATTTTTTAGTACTTAATGTGTAAAACAAAATGCCAAATCCTTTGTGAATAATTATATTACTGATACAACATAACATTTAGCCTATCTTTTTTCATTTTATAACATTTATCGATCACAAAAGAACAAACTATTGAATAAAGATTATCTTTTTGACTTGTTTTATTTAACAGACATCTTTTTTTACATTAAAATAAATAAAATGAATTGTCTTGAAGAATTTATTTCGAATCTTTGTTTTATTTCCCTTCTGCATCAGCCTTTTTGATGTGTTTGAACAGTTTCTGAAACAAAAATAAACTTACAGAAATTAAATTACAAGAAACTTTCATGGATGTGTAATATAATTTATAATATATTATATATTATAATAAAAAAATTATATATAGTATTTTTATACTATATTTATATAGTAAGTAGATTAAATTATCATTTGACTAACAAAATAAAGCCTTCTAAGTTGAGATTATATTTAGTTAGTTAAGTATTTTCAGTTTTTGAAGCCATAAAATAAATAATTATATATAAATAAAAAATAGCTACCTATGAAAAAAAACATAACTTAGTAAAGTTAGGCCAGTTAGAGAAGGGGAAGTAAAAAAATTCAGAAAGGCAGATAGGAATTAACAAGCAGTAGCACACAAGTAACAATATATAAAATAAATAAATCATTTTCATAAAATATTATAACAAAATCACTGACTCCCTGATTTATTCTCTCGAAAATACTGTCTGACATTTGGTCGAAAAACCTCTCAAAGACGAAGGCCCCAACGAGGCATGTCAGTGCAAATGTTGAAGTTCGTTTGAATAAAACGTTGTAGACCGAACCAAGCGCCATTTTTATCTTTTAATGGCAAAAACTTGCAAATGTACAAGGTCAAACCAAACGCTTTTCAAGTTTTTGTTTTTTATTAGAAACATCAAAATGAGCGATACCTTGTTTTGATATGCAAAGAATGTTACTTTATGGAAAGCTAGAACAATTTGCAAGTTTTTATTTTGTTGGATAAGATTTAGTTTGCTAGCTGGTTGGTTAATTAGTTGGTTGATTGATTAGTTGATTGGCTGGCTGGTGATTAATTAGTTGGTCTACTGATTGATTGGTCGATTGGTTGGTCGGTTGGCCAGTTACATAAGCAATAATATATTATTGAACGACAAAAGGTACTTGAGAGGTGAAATAAAGACGATCATAAACTGAATCAAACAAAGTCGCATGCAAATCAGTAAATTTTTATTGTATAAGACAATTACAAATCAACTAAATGAATCATAAGGACGATTGTAGATTCGTCATTACAACTTGGCAAAATTTATAATGCAATTATATATTTATAGATCCTAGGCCAGGGGTGGGCAAACATTTTGCTGCGAGGGCCGCATTGAGAACTATTTTACCTTTGAAGGGCCGCATATGTACTTAAATAGCAAATTTTTTCGATCCGGGAGAGAATTTTTTAAGATTTGTGGTTCCTTTTTATATTTTAGTCATAATGTCTGGCTGACAACCTTTTTTGACGAACAAGGCCTCGCGAGCCGCATAAAATAGCTTCGCTATTCGCTTATAACCCTAACCCTTTGTCCACCCCTGTCCTAGGCAAATGTACGTACATAAAGCCTACTTACAATGAGAGGAAAGTAAACGCCAAATAATGCTATGCTTCTCAGTCGGTCGGGCAATTAGAAAAATTTACTAAACTCGTTTTCACTAGCGAGAAATAATTTTATACTTTTGACAAAATGCAGTAACAAAACTGTCAAATAACGAAAACGTTTTAATGACAATGTATTTTTAAAGTGGATCTAACATACCGCCGCATATAACGTGATTTATTTGTATAGGTACCAATGTGTTTGGGTGGCTTATTAAGAAGATGACAACAACGACAACAACAACGACGACGACGACAACAACATCTCCACAACAACAAAAAATAATAATAATAGAAATAATAGTAATCTTTTGATGTTAAACTTTGAGACATGGCAAAGTTCACTGGCACCACTACGCCTAACCTTTGCTAAAATGTTTGACAACATCTCAAATAACAAGAATAATAATATTATAAAATAGTAATTATTATTATTATAATTATTATTCCATTCATAATTTTTTGATATTTTAAAATTTTTACGATATAAAATAGTTAAGCTGGTATCTTTGACGCTTTCATTCCCACGTGCTATGTCGTTCCAACAATCAATAATATGGATAAATCAGTAGGCAGCTATTTATTCACAATTTTAAATTATAAAATTGTTGGTTAAAAAACGAAACACGTGATAATGAAAAATAATACATGGGGAAAGTTTTTAAAACTTTTTAAGAGTGTTAATATCGGTGCTAAAAAAAAAATCATAACATCTCATTCGTTCATTCATTCATTAATTAATTCATCGATTCATCTATTCGTTCATTCATTCATTAATTCATTCATCGATCTTTCTATCCATCCATCCATCCATTTATTCATTCATCTCTAATATTTCAGACCATTCTACAGTTTTCAGTTTCAAGTATTTGAGTAGCAATTTGGGTGAGAATCAACTACAATGACGTCAATTCATTATTGAAACTGTATATGTAAATGTTTGTGTGTGTACGTATGTATGTACGTATTTATGCGCGTGTGTACAAATTGGTCACGTACACCAACCTACATACCTACATTTACACATATCTATTCCAGTTCCAACAAACACATATACGGAAGAATACACAAACATACATACATACATACATGCAATCATACAAGTCCAATGTTAAAAGTTCATCTCTTCATGTCTGTCTGTATGTATGTATGTTTGCATCCATGTATGTATATATGTATGAATGTTTGTATGTTTGAATGTATGTATATGTGTTTGTATGTGTGTATGTATGTAACTATATAAAGCCCCAAGCAGAATTATTTGATTTCAAATAATTTTTTGCACCAGCTTTTGGTCTGATTGCTTATATTAAATTAAATTAACTTACCTGTTAGCAATATGGTTAGATCAGTTTATTATTATTATTATTATTATTATTATTTTATTACATATAATTATTTCACTATGGCATCTCCTTTCATTACAGACATCGTACACGGATAAAGGACCAAAAGTATTTAATTGGACTCTAATAATTTCATTTATAACAATAATGCTGATGAAAATAATAATAATAACAATAAGTAATAATAATAATAATTATTATTATTATTATTTGTATTATTCAAAATTTTTCTTAACCGACAGCCAGAAGCAGGAAAATTTCTCTGCTTCGACCATGTAACATTTTGGGTGTCAAACGCTAAACAGGTATCCATAATTTTGGTCAATAATTAGTCATATGTTATTCATAAAATAACCGTAATTATCATAATTTATTCATTATTATTATAATAATGATATTATTTCTATTACAGGCAGCCTTGTATTATTCGGCCAGGCTTGGTTTCAAGGAAGTTTGTTATGAGGGGCTGGAAACAGGATGTAGGGAGTATTCGGCACACGTTTTACAGCAAAATAAGGTGTGTGTGTGTATGTGTGTGCGTGTGTGTGTGTGTGTGTACGTTTAAATGCGTGTACGTTACGTGTTCGTATGTACGTATGCATTTTTTTTATAAAAAACAGATTTTCTTCGTCTTTAAAAGTCCTTTGGAACCGGACAGACCAACCGGTAATATGTTAAATTAATATTTCATAATAAAATATAATTAATAAATTGTTAATTAATAATTATAAATAACAATGATATAAATAATTATGGATATTAGCTATAATTTGGTAAAATAATTTTCCAGAAATGGTGAATTTTTTGAGCAAACATGGCGATGCGGTGAAGGACATTGCTTTCGAAGTTGAAGACTTGGATGCCATATTCAACGTAAAATAAAAATTTTCTTTTGCTACTACCGCTACTACTATTACTACTACTACTACTACCTCTATTACTACTGTTGCTGCTGCAGCTACTGCTACTACTACTACTACTCAGCCAGTATGACTACTACCATTAACACCTGCAATAATGTTATCCATAAAATCATAAAAAACAGCAAAAGCCATTTCATCCTTCAAAATGCCAAAAGAGTAATTTTTAATACAACCCCACCTCTTTAACGAGATAGAAGGCAGTAGAGAGAGGTGCAGTTGTAGTTCAACACCCACATGACATCACGGACGATTTCGGAACAGTTAGACTGGCCACCATCCAAACATACGGAAATACAACACACACGTTCGTTGATCGTTCGAAATTTAAGGGTCTGTTCATGCCGGGATTTCAGAAGAGTTCTGTCGAGGATCCGCTAATTAAGGATTTGTAAGTTAAGTTGGAGATGTTTGTGCGTATGTTTGTGTGTGTGTGCATGAATGTATGTATGTATGTATGTATGTATGCATGCATGCATGCATGTATGTATGTATGTATGTATGTATGTATGTATGTATGTATGTATGTATGTATGTATGTATGTATGTATGTATGTATGTATGTATGTATGTATGTATGTATGTATGTATGTATGAATGTATGTATGTGTTTATGTATGTATGTATGTAGTACATTTGTTTTACCAGGCCAGAAGTTTTGTTGCAAAGAATTGACCACATCGTTGGGAATCAACCTGATCTAGAGATGGAACCTACTGCTGCTTGGTTGGCTGGCTGCTCATTCATTCATTCATTTATTCATTCATTTATTCATTCATTCATTCATTCGTTCATTCATTCATTTATTTATTTGTTCGTATGTCATTTTGTTCATTCATTCATCATTCAATCCACTCAATCAATACATCTTTTCATTCATTTGATCTTTCATCCATAAGACCATCCATCGCTTCACTTACTCCTTCCTTCATTCATTCCTGCTTTTTTTTCAATCCTTCATTCCTTCTTTTATTTCATTCATCCCTTTATTCATTGACTGAAAGGTACGAGAGGGTCTTACAGTTCCACAGGTTTTGGTCTGTGGACGATAAGATCATGCACACGGATTACTCAGCACTGCGTTCGATCGTCGTAAGCTGGAATATTAATTATTGTCATTATTATATCATAATTATTATATTGCAATCATCATAAATTCATTCATTCATTCATTCATTCATTCATTCATTAAACTGATAGTTCTTTAGAAATGTATTAATACAACTACAACTATAACTAAAAATACAATTATAACCATTATTATTAATAATTATAATCAAAATTATTATAATTAAGGTGAGCAACTATGAGGAGACGATAAAAATGCCCTTGAACGAGCCGGCACCAGGCAAGCGAAAGAGTCAGATCCAGGAGTACGTGGAATACCATGGTGGGGCGGGAGTGCAACACATTGCACTCGTCACTCCCGATATTATAACCACCGTACGTTTAATTATGGTCGTAATTATTATAATTATGGTCATAATTATTATAATATTGATCATAATTATTAGTGTTATGGTCATAATTATTATAATATTGATCATAATTATTAATATTATGAGTATATTTTCCAGATTAAGCACATGAGAGAGAGGGGTCAGGAATTTTTATCAGTTCCGAAGAAATACTACGACAACCTGAGGGACCGGCTCAAGTCGTCACCCATCGAAGTTTCAGAAGACATCGATTTGGTTTGGGATTTATTTTTGTTTGTTCTCTTGTTTGTTTGTTCTTTCATTCATTCATTTGTTTATTCATTTGCCATTCATTCGTTCATTCGTCTATTTATTCATTCACTTAGTCTCTCACCCATCCGTTATTTGTTAGTTTGTTCATTCATTCTTCTCGTTCATTAATTCCATCGCGTGTTTGTTCATTCACTCACTCTTTTATTCATCCATTCATTCAATATTTTCCAAATCTAACCATTGTTACCCACAAACCCGATAACAACACGTGAACGATGATGGCTGATGATGGTGACAGCTTCAGAAGTTGCACATCCTCGTCGACTTCGACGACCGCGGCTACTTGCTGCAGATCTTCACGAAGAACATGCAGGACCGACCAACCCTCTTCCTCGAAGTCATTCAGCGCCACAACAACCAGGTAGGTCCGCACTTCTAACGAATTATTCTTCCAATATGATGCATTGCCACAAGCAGGATTGTTAATATCGGGATATCGCTGCCAGTGATATTGTACTATCGATATCTTTTCATTATTGGCTTCGGTTTTGTGTCGGTAAATCTCTTTATGTCCGGTATCGAATATGATATCGTCGGTATTCGATACTCGATGCCAACACTTCTGAAGGTCCATGTATGAATGAAAGGGTGAGCGAACGAGCGAACGAACGAACGAACGAATAAATATTTTAAAATATTTTTTAATATTTTAATATTATCTGCAGGGTTTTGGAGCTGGAAACTTCAAATCGTTGTTCGAATCAATTGAACGAGACCAAGAGCAAAGAGGAAACTTATAATAATAATAATAATAAGTGATAGTAAAAATAATAATAATTATTATTATTATTATTATTACGCTGACGATGATGACCCAGATTCATAATTAACAATTCAAATATTATTGACCTATTTACGAGAACACTAATAAATCCATTTAAATGAAAATTAACTATTGAACAACAATTGACTCATGAATGGCATACAAATCCAAACACATACTCATAAATACACACACATACAAATACACATACATACAAATGCACACACATACATACAAATATACACACACACATACATACACATACATACAAATACACACACATAATCAATGAGATTAAAGAACGATTGATTTGATGATTTTTATTCCAATAAAATATATCCTCTGCCAATTGAATTGTAGATGATATTAATGTGTGTGTGTGTGTGTGTGAGTGTGTATGTGAGTTTGTGCTTATGTGTGTGCGTGCGCTTAAATATTTATAAAAATTTAAAAAAAATCGACAACATCCTCATAAAACCTTCTCAAACTCTTTCAAAATTCGAAAAGTGAATTTTCATCGCTTCCCATTATTAAAATACTCCTCGATAGCCGGCACGCCCTTCTTGCAGACGGCGAGGGGTGGATTAGTGATCGGGTTGTCGTCGATGACGCATGAGGGCACGAACCCCACGCCCCAGTCTAACATTTTCAACTTAACGAACGTTTTCGGCAGGTTTTTCAACCTATTCTGACCCAACCAGAGAATGTTTAAGCTGGTTAGTTGGCCGATGGATTCTGGTAGCCTATCAATTCTGTTCGATGTTGCTATCAGTGTGTGCAATTTTTTCAAATTCGAGATTCCTTCGGGAATTTCTCTGATTTTGTTGCAGCTGATGTCAATAAACTTCAATGACGTCATTTCACAGATGGCCTGGAAAACATGATTGGTGGAGATGTATGTGTAAATATTCGATTTAATTAATTTAATTGAAGTCTTATTAAATAATCAAATCAATTAAAAATAATTCAATTAATTCACCTGAGGAAATTTTTCAAAACGATTATTAGCCAGATGAAAGCTCTCCAACTTCTCCAAACTACTTAACGTATTAGGCAGCGATGTTACGAAATTATTACTAATCGATAAATACTCGAGATTCGACAAAAACTGCAATTCGTTCGGTATTCGATCCAGACTGTTCGTGTCGAGATTGAGAATTTTCAGATTGGCTAGGTGGCCTATTGTTGTTGGAAGGTGCGTCATATGATAATCGATACAAGCTTCCCTTATAAATTATTTTTATTTGATTTTCATTTACGAGTTTACATGAAATTGCAATTTAATTATTACTCTTTCTCATAAAATTTTCATTGAAATTCTTAAAATGAAACATAAAACATAGTGTTACACACGTTACTGACATAAATGTTAAAATATCATATAAGAATTGAGATATACAAACTACCTTTCGGGACTGAGATCTAGTGCCTCAATTTCAAATAAATGAAATATCTCGATAGGCAATTCATTCAAATCTTTTCCACAGAGTTTCAATTTTTTCAATTTTCGATTCGAATATTCGTCGGTTTCGATTCGCATTCGTAACTTTCGAATAACCGACTGATCGATTTGGCAACCCTGTTCGCATAGAACCGACATTATTGTTATAAAAAGTGATTATTTAATATATTTTAATTTTGTTACTCCATTTATGATCGAAATGTTTTATAAACTTTTATTATACTGCAGTGTGATTAGGTGTGAAGTACGGTTCTTCTGATAGTACATTATTAATTCAATATTAATTTTAAATGAACCAAATTTGTCATGATTTAAATAAAAATCTATCAAAATTATCTCATTTTCTTACAACGTAGCTAAGAAACATGCTGTAAAACTCAAAAACATTTGGTCTCCAAGAAAAACAACTTGTATATGTAAGTAAACACGTAAATACATATGTATACACATACATACATACATGCATGCATATATATATATATATATATATATATATATATATATATATATACATACATACCCGTCGTGTAACCATGGAAACCCACATTAACGACATTAATAGCACTTAAAATGAACATTTATGACAGTAATTAGCAAAAACGATTAAACATTTATAATGTAATCTACATTCTATAATCACATTTTAATAAAATTCCTTTAAAATCAAAATTCTTAAAGTTTTAGTTTGATAGTAAAAATTTAAATAATTGATTTAAAAAAACTTTTTAAATATTTTATTATATATTTTAATAAAATACAGCAAATGAATTATTTTAATATTGATTAATATAAATGTTGACAAATTAATTAAAAGAAAAAAAAAGCCAAAATTTTTTTCACTTCAAAATCTTTAATAGCAACGTCAGATGTAAACACTAAAAAGTGAACCTCTGCCAAGGTTAAGAAAGTAACTACGAAACAGCACCAAATTTCGCTTTTCAAGATGGCAACATTATTAAAGTATTTAACATTTTTGGGATTATTTTAAACATTTTTTGCTAATTTCAGATTGAATGAGTGCTTCAGTGAAAAACTAGCTTCATTCAACAGATCTTCAGTGAGAGTCAGATGCTAGCTAGTGTAGTAGTGTTAGACCAGACCACTTACAACCTAACTAACCAATAACCAATCTTTAGTTTAGTTAGTAAGTAACGTAACGAATCAAATCGGTAATAGTGTAAGTTTATAAGAAAAATTTAGTTGTAGGAGAAACTTTATTAGATTATTGGACATTATTCAATCAAGTCAAGAAAACCCCAAATAAATTAATACTTTTTGTGTAAATAATTTAAAATTATTCTCAGAAACACTCTAAAAGTGTTAATTGGGGCTGGGGCAGTTTATGTAACGCTGGACAAAGGTGCATGGGAAGTTAGCAGTGAACACGGCAGCAAATTTCTGCAAGAAGTTAAGAAAAATATTCTGCCTGAAACTGTTGAATATATTGAAAAGGTTCACTTTTAGCTTTTATTTACTTAAAGTTTTTATAAATTTTTTTCTTTTTAAATATAAAAATTAAATTTTTAAATTTAATTTTTTTAAATATAATAAATAAATATTTAAAATTGAGAATTAAATATGAAAATTATAGGCTCCATCAGTTAAAACCATCAATCATGCTGCCCTAAACAAGTGGAACAAAGGTTGTCAATCATTTATTCATTCATTCATTCATTCATTCATTCATTTACTAATTCATTCACGCATTTATTCGTTCATTTATTCACTCAGTCATACATACATAAACACATGCATTCATTTATTTATTCATTAATAGTTAATACATCAAGACATTCATTCAATCATTAATTAATCAATTAATTCATTTCATTAATTGATTGGTTGATTCATTGATTCATTCTTCCATTTAATCAGCCAATGATATTTTCACACATAACATTATTTACACAGTTAAAAATCATTAATCAGTAATTATAACTGAATTGATACCAGGAGTTCAAACAGTGTTCTCATTCATTGGCAGTGTGCCCGAAACAACACAGGAATGTTTTGAGAAGTTGAAAGACCAGTTCAAATAATTTCATTATTGTTATTTTTTAAAAATTTAATAATAGTTTTTATCATCAGTACTGAGTAAGGCTTGAATTGGAAAGATCATTATTTAACTCATTTGTAGCTATTTTTTATTTCAATTTTGGAAGCATTTCAAATCTACACATAGCTGATTTTGAGTTTCATTTCAAATTGGTGTGATTTTGATCATTTTTTACTTTCAAAACTGATGATAATAATGATAATAAAGTTAGCAACATTTTGGTAACAATACAGTCGTAAAACTGATCGAGCCGTTCGTTCGTTTACTTTACAGACATCCATGCTGCTTGCACTTGCGCGCGCACACACACACGATGGCATTATTTGTGATGATGAACTAATAAAACATTGAAGGAACCGGCCTTGACTTTTAAAAAATTCCCCGATTTTATGTCATTGCGTTGTCAAAAATGATAATTATTGTGACCCAACTAATTGAAGCATCAAAGACATTTTTTAGATATTGTATTTAATTTCTTTTAAAAATATATAGAATAAATTTTCTAATTGAAAAGTAAGGAGTGGTGGTTTTCCAGTATTTCAAACTCGAAAGCACGTATGTAGCAATAATAACTGATTTCTCAATAACATTTTCATATAATAATTATGGTTAGGTTTACGTGTACAAATAAAATCAGTTTTATTTAATTTTATTTGTATGCACACAAATAGCAAATCCAACCAGCCAGAATAAGAAGGTTTTGTAGTCGTTCCTTGAAGTTATTGATGTAAGGAGTGTGTTTAACATACAGAGGGCCGCTTAAAACACGGTTCAAGCGGCTGTCTGGAGGTAGTTCGCTGAGCAAGGCAGGAAGATTGAAGAGTTCTTAAGGTTAACCTACCGACAAAGAAGAAATTTAAGATATTAATAGTTAATCTCATAGCAGTTTGAAATGTATGCTAAGCTAAGCTATCTGTTGAGAATCTTTGATTTATTCATCTATTTACCCACTCAATCATTCATTCATTCGTTCTTTGATGGGTGTGGTGGTGCTGTGGGTACCTTGACCCCTGACGTAGCTTGGCAGCCTCCCAGCAAATGCCATTCACAATAGAGCCCTGCTCCTATTGAGTTCTTAAAAACTGCTCTTCCAGTTTTCAATTTTGCCATTCATTCATTCATTTATTCATTCATCCATTCATTCACTCACTCATTCATTCACTCATTCATTCATTCATGTATTTGTTGTTTGATGCAGATGTACGTGTATAAATTGTATTTTTTTAATTGTTTATGAATTTATTTGTCCGGAAAAAAGGCGAAAAAATGAGCTGTTCGTGCCGAAAAATTGTCATCGTTTGAAGTTTTTAATTTTTGATTGACGTCTTGTCATTAGCGGACCAACTAACTGACATTATTAACAATATATAACTTGGTGTGTGTTTGTGTGCGTGTGAGTGTACGTGTGTGTGTGTGTGTGTGTGTACGTGTGTTTGTGTGTGTGTGTGTGTGTGTGTGGGAAATAGGTAGGAAAAAATTAATAATTCACTCGCCAATCACATCTGGCGACGATTCGGCAGATTTTATTTTCATTGATGTTTATGACAACCCGTTCCATGATATTTATATGTATATTTATTTTTTTTAAATAGACTGTGTGTGTGTATATGTGTATGGTTGTGTGTATGTGGTTGTGTATCTGTGTACGTGGGGCGTGTGAGTTCTTCGAAATTCAAAAAGAAATGAATAATTTTTCAGCACGGCAACTGGCTAACCGATTAAGCAAATGTTCTCTCTTTCGCCAGTTTTTTGAGAATTTGTTTTTCAAATAAAAGTTTAATTCGAACGCTGAAATCATTTATTTTGTATTTATGCCCACACACACACACACGCACGCACACACACGTACACACACATTCACACACACACAAACACACACGCAGTTACACACACAGATACACACACATTTTTATAATGTCAGTTCGTCCGTCTTTTATTAATACCCCGTCAATCTTAGAAAATAAATTTTCCAAACATTGACAATTTTTTGACATGATTGACATTAATTTAACATGAAGAAATATTTTTACCGACCAATTTCGGGTATAAATATTTGAGTTTTGGCTGTAAATGTTGCTTTCTTTCCAGAGTTGTTACAGTCGTATCAGCAGCAGTTTCCGAGCTATCCATCCATCCGGCAGAATGTTCTCCAAGTTGTCCATCTTCCTCCTTATCGCCTTCCAGGCCTCTACGCGTCTCACTAATGGTAAATTTTACTTCTATTTTATTTTCATTATTTAACTAGGCTGTGTTTTTCCAGACAAAGATAATTTTTAGCATTGTTTCCAATGCGAGTAATTGAAATTTTCGTCCAACGTTCACTCCTTTTAAACACACATCCAAATCATTATCATTGCATCTAACCAGCTGCAGTTAACTTTATGGATCTACAGACAATCGTCGCTAAGATTGGGTCAGTTTATTTTCTCCTAGAGCCAACAGTTATCGGTCGTCATCACCTCTCAGTTCGCAGCCAGCCGCCGGGAAGGGCTTGGAGGCTTCGCAAACGATACGCAACGATTTGGTACAATTTGCGAATGAAACCGATGTCGATCCGAGATTGGTGCTTCTGGTGACGAAAGGTTTGGATATGAATATTGAATCATCGAAAAATTTGATAAATGCTTTGTAGACTGAATTACAGCTCGTTGGATCAGTACAAAGAGCTTTCGACGATGCCTTCAAACAACTGCTGGCACTCATCGGTTAATAAAAAGCTGAGTTGCTATCGTCTGAATGATGCTAAGGTCTGGAACGATGCAAAGTTTACATTATTTCATGCATTTAAGAGGACATGCTAATTAAATTCATTGAATCAATTTTGATGTTTATATTCGTCAATAAAATGTAGTTGGATCATTTTTTTATTTGAGTTTCTGTCTAAAATCGAAAAAATGCAAAAAAACTTCTGGCATCACCTAATGTATGATGCAAGGAAAAAAATACATGCAGAATTAAAATCATTTCGTAGTTGCGCTAAAAAAGACGAAAACACTTGCAAGCAACTATCTTAAAACATATGAGAACCGAACAGTAAATAAACTATAAATTAAAGGCGTAGAGTCTGACATTATCAATAAAATATATGTCTCTGCCTCTTTGTTTATCTGTCTGCCTCTCTCTCTCTATCTCTCTCTCTTTTTCTCTTTCTCTGTCGTCTCCTGTTTGTTGTCTTGTGTATATGTGCTTGTATGTATATGTACGGCGTGTGTTTGTGTGTACATGTACGCCCGTGTGTGTATGTGTGTGTGTGTATGTGTGTGTGTGTATGTGTGTATGTACGCGCGTGTATACGTAAGCACGAGAAACTGCCTGAAGTTGAATGGGATTAAGAGCAGCGAATAAAAATTTATAAATTTCCAAAACAAATTTTTACCTGCCTACATGGTAAACTTGGGCAATGAGAAGCTTCAAAAGACCATCTTTAATATTACCATTTCAATTGACCCTTTCAACATCTGAAACGCAGCATTATGACTATTTATTAGCAGCAAGTGTAACACAACAACACTTAATTGTACGTTTGAAACACTTGCATCTCAAACTCAAAATCCATGCAAGCTTAAGATAATTTGATGAATATGTTGTAGTTGTAGACTCGGATCTCCTTGCAATAGATTTGGAAATAGCTTTGGAAGAGATTCTAGTAACTAGTAACCATTTGGTTCGAAATAGTCTCATAAAAATATTTAATTTTATCATTATGGCTAAAACGAATTTCTAACATTACCAGTTTTCAATCTAACTCTTTTGGAAATTTAATACAGAAATGAACAACAATTTTATTAAGTTAGTTATCCAGAAAACATGTTCATGTAAGTGTGTGTGTGTGTGTGTAGCAATAAATCATTTGATCAATTTATGTGGTTTATTGGTTCTTTTAAACGTGTGTCTGTGCAGTAAGTTATGGGCGTGACTGAGTGTGTGCGTGCGTGCTAAAATGGCCAACTTGTGCTCCAGTATCAATTAGAATCCTTCATTGAAGTGGAGTGTCGTTGTACAGCGGTGGATTAACTCGCTCCTCTTAGATGAATAGTGATTAGTACATCCCACAACTATCTGCTTCACACTGTGTGTTTGTTTGTGTGTGTGTCTATGTATGTGTGTGTGTGTCTATGTATGTGTTTGTGTGTCTGTATTTGTGTTTACGTGCGTGCATTTCAAAAAATTTACCAACTTATATTTAAGAAAAACCTGAAACAAAGTATTAATACAATAAAGGTATGGATATTAATAGATATATACAAACACACACACACACACACACACACACACGCAACACACAAACAAACAAACAGAACGATTGTGAACATGCATTCATGTGTTTGGTTAATCCGGAGAAAATAGAATTTTAAGCGTATGGTATTATCTGGAACGTGTATATATCTGTTTGTATGTGTGTCTGTTGGTTTGTATGTGTGTTTGTATGTAAGCTGTTTTGTATGTGTATATCTGTACGTATGTGTGAATGTTTGTATGTTAGTGTGTATCTAATTAAAAATCATTCATTCATTTTTCTTCTGTTTTCCACTCATTCAATTAAATCATCAATATCGTTTACATTATTATCATTATCATTATTATTATTGTTGTTGTTGTTGTTGTTGTTGATGTTTTTGTTGTTGTTGTTGTTGTTGTTGTCCAAGTTAGGCATATTCAGCATCCACCTAGAGCATAGATCAAAAAGGTTTTGTCGTTGCAGCAACAACATCGAGGACGACTGTGACGATGACAACGACGTTGTTGTTGTTGTTGTTGTTGTTGTCGGTGGTGATGATGATAGTTGTAAGGTTGTCGATGGCGGTGATGATAATGATTGTTGCTGTTGTTGTTGAAGTAAACGTCGCGAAACCAGTTTACCTGCTTTTATTGTTTTTATATTATTATTATTATTATTAGTAGTAGTAGTAGTAGTAGTGGTAGTAGTAGTAGTAGTAGTGGCAGTAAGAGTATCACTACTACTACTACTATGATTATTATTGTTGCCGTTGCAAAATAAAACAGACAACTTATCAAGTGTTGATGTTTTAATCATGTTTAGTTGAATGTTAGCTGATAAACAGCAGCGGGACTATGTTGCACACACATACACACACACGCACACACACACACACATACGCACGCACACACGCACACACACACACACATATACCTAAAAGAGGATTGAACCCGTGTAAACCATTCCTCAATGCGAAGTCTAAAAAGCTGCCAAATATCTTGCTTGATTTCGCATTAAATCGGCTCATCACGTGATTTATCGGACTATAATTATGATAATTATTATTATTATTATAATTATTATTATTATTATTATTATTATTCACATGACTTGGTTGGTTTCCAGAAGCAGCATGACTTAGTTGACAGTCAACCTCACTGATCTGATTTTTATTATTATTAGTATTATTATTGTTGTTGTTGTTGGTGGTGGTGGTGTTTTTGTTGTTGTTATTGTTATCATAATTATTAGTCATGTGACTTAAGTGGCGGCCAATCACGTGATTGAACTGACTGCTGTTGTTCATCACGTGATTTAGTTGACGGCTAATCAATGAGTCGCCGTTAGTCGCCATGTTGTCGTCGTCTGCCGCCCTGATAACAGCGTTGTCGTTGCAGTTGCTGTTGTTGCTGTTGTTTGCTAACGGTTCATAAACATTAAATCCGAATCTTATTAAACTCGGATAGAGATGATGATGATGAAGATTGTGATGTGAAAATAGTTGCTGCTGATGGTGGTGATGATGATGATGATGAAGAGGGAGAGGGTGGAGATTGGAGAGAGGTAGATGATGATGATGATGATGTGGATGATGATGTGGATGATGGGGATGATTAACGTCTCCGAAGAATGGATGGCTGGGAACATTTCTGGGTGAGGGCCTGATGAAATTGGATTGAATTTTTTACTCAGATTTATGAATAAATTAATAATTTACTGCCTCATTAGCATAATTTATTACTTTACCATTCAAACATCATTCTCTCGTTATTAAGATATTTATTCATATTTAAAGAGTCTACCTACTCGCTAACGTATGTACCAAGGCAACTATCCACAAAAAATTTGAAAAAATTA
>NW_008705364.1:670062-685747 GCF_000326865.2 Helobdella robusta | reverse complement strand
AGATCATATTATAACAATATTTCTCCTAGAAATATTTTTAAAGTAAAAAACTTACCGACCTGAACAACGAAATGATTGAATAGTAGCAGTTTCAAGCATTTCCACTGATTTTCAAACGTCTCAGGCTTATCCTTCACAGAAAAATTATAAAATAATATAATTATTATATAATAAATTCATAATTATAATAGAATAATATTAATCAAAATCTCACCTTTTGAATTTTGAACCTCCTCATGAACGGAATGAATTGAAAGAGAAATGACGGCAAGCACAAGCCAAAGTATACAACCTTCAAATAAAATAATATTATTATTAATATTGTAATAATTAAATATAATTAAGTAATGATTCAATGAAACAACCCACCTCATGAACTATCAAAGAGCCGTAAACAGCAATAGTATATTTCGAATATTTCCTTAACATTTCGTTCCAAAAATTCTCAAATATCGGTTGAAATGGATTAGTAAGAAGCTCGGATAGGACGTTTTCAATGTTGTTTATTACGAAGTTCGTATAATCCGTATCGTTCGACATGATTTTGAAGTCAGTTTATCGATATATTCGTTTTTTTATTGAAAAGATTTTCAATGAAAGCAGGCTAAAAGAAAATTGCATTTAACTTTTATTCATAAAACTGAACAACGTATCTGTTGTCTGCATTTAAAGTTAACATTCCTATAAAATACACTTATTTTAAATCATTTATGCGAAAATGAAAAAGATATATAGATAGATGGAGAGAGACAGATGACATCATTTTCTTCAAATTACATATACGGAGAGAGAGTGAGAGAGAGAGAATAAGATCACAGACTATACAACCTAATCAGCTGATGGCAGTATCACATGTTTTCATTGTTAAAATAACAGCACAGTGCACATGTAAGCCGATCTCCGTCATCCAATTAAATACTTTCTCGTTTAAGTTTCCGATTTTCCCCGTAACTACACAAGTCATCACGATATTAAATACGGTTAAATATTATTAGTTATAATTTAGACTATGATATAATATCATTAGATATAACCTTTACAAAAATATAGAACTTTATAGTAAAATACATTGAGAAACTCAGTACAAAAGTTTATTAGAAATACTATCATTCTATGGCGAATGTTTAAGAATTAATGACAAATAACGAATGTTAACGAATCTATTCTATAATTAACAGATATAAATCCAATATAAATAATTTATATACAATTTTTTTCCGTAATTATAACGTTAATATCTCAAAGCCATCAGAAGTTATAAGGATGGTGTGTTCAAACTGTGCACTCATTGAGTTATCACGCGTTACAATAGTCCAACCATCGTTTAATACCTCTATATCTGGCTCACCTAAGCATACTACCGGCTCTGTGGTTATTATTATATGAAATAATTATTACTATCATAATAATTATTTATTATAATTACTATTTACAATCATTAAAAGTATTACAAATAAAATTTCTAAAGAATAAACCAATTGTAAAAGTCATTCCCTCTTTCATTGTGCCTTCGTCGTCATTGGCTGATAAAAAAAAATATCTTTTTATCGATATTTTTTAAAGTATCAATAATAATGATACAAATAATTATGATGATAATAATAATAATAACAATAATGATAAACATAATAATAATAATAACCAGTGTGTATGATTTCAGGGGGCCCATGAAAAAACTGACCTATACCATGCCCACAGATATCTGGGACTACTGTCATGTTATTCTGCCTAACTATTTCGCTAATTAGAGAGAAGAGAACAAAAAAATACAAAGAAAGATATAACAATGATTAATTCATTAGCGGTTTTAATGAAAGTCACAAAAACTAACCTAACCTAATAACCTTACCAATGGCATTAAACCTTTGCCCCGGCCTACAAATTTTGATTGCCTCATCCCTACAAAGTTTAGCAACACTAATCAGATGCAAGGCAGTGTTATCTACATTATCTCCAACTGGGTACGTATATGAAACATCACCATGATGATTATTCTTATAAACCTGATAGATGGTAATAAAAAAATTATTGATTGATCAAGTTATTGAAAATAAATTTTAATTATTGATGTATACAAGAATTATGAAATAAATTAACTATAATTTAGAATGTGTATGTATCTATATATATATATATATATATATATATATATATATATATATATATATATACTCAAAAATAGGATCAAGATATAACAGTATATATATACACACAGTATATATACAAATTTCATTTCAATAATTTTATTTGAATAGAATATGAATAGTCATTACAGTTGGAATAAAAAAGTTGAAAGTGATAGTCTACAAGTATACAAATGACATTGAAATTTATTTAAGCAAGGCTCGTTAGTCATTCACTAACCGTCACATCGATATTGATGACATCTCCATTCTGCAGTGGCCGATCATCGGGAATGCCGTGGCAGGCCACGTTATTCACGGACGTACAAATTGATTTAGGAAATTTACGGTACAACAATGGAGATGGATAAGCATTATTTTCGATACAAAGTTGATGGGCAACCGAATCTAAATGATCAGTCGTAACACCTGGTTTCACTAATTTGCCTATTTCATCTAAAATACGTCTGGCGAGTTTGCACGCACTACGGTGATTAGCGATATCCTCAGGCGTTTTCTTTTTATTAAATATTGGCTTAACTTCTTGTAAATACTGCTTGTAACTTTTCACGTATGTGGGGGCCTCGATGTGATCAGGCACGCTCCGGATTTTTGAAACTTTTTGTTTTTGAGGTTCGACAATGGCAAAAGTTCGTGAAAAATTTTTTTCGGAAATTTTTTTACGTAGAAATCTTTCTAAGAAATGACTTTTTGAACAATGAATACTCATTTCTTTATTCACTTATTCAACAAATTTAAATGAGAAAATGCAAATAAGATGCACGAAACAAAAGTTTGAAAGTTTTCACCATGAATCAGTTTAAATGTGGATTCAAGCGCAATTATCCTAGAATAGAGTATGATCGAGTTACTAACGGTAACAACCACTCAATTAAACAATCAAACCAGTCAATTAAACAATCAAACCAGTCAATTAAACAATCAAACCAGTCAATTAAACAATCAAACTAGTCAATTAAACAATCAAAACCAGTTAATTTAACTTGAATCCAGAGTCTGACAAATCACGAAAACAAAAACAACCGACTCCCGTATACACAACAAACGCTATGACCATGGGTTCATGCCGAGGTCACGAAGACGCAGACATCATACCCGTTACCATTCCACATCCACCCATCGTTGCCACAGAAATGAAGTTAATAGCTGTTTCATTCCCTTTTGCAGAGCTGGGACCGGATATGGCGGATAACAACGGTCATCGGTCGGTGCGCCCACTCACGCAGGCAGTCTTCGGAAACAGTTATCTGGTCGGTTTCAAATCGGTTCAGAAGGGTCACACAGATTACCGACGCTGTTATTTCGTGTTCGTAAAATTTGTGTAATCAAATGTGTCCATTAATGCTCGTTGCATTAATGTCATACATAAACGTCTGAATTTTGTGGATATTTATAAAATTGCGAATCATGACATAAACAGTATTTAGATATAATTAATAAAAAAACATACACTACAAGCAAACATACATTCAAGCAAACAAACAAGCACTCATAAGTACAGAAAAAAAACAATATTAATAATGATACCGTACCGGAAATACCGGCCTGGCAGCACATGGTAGCAAAAGTCAACGACTCCATCTCTACGTTACGTACCCCGTCGTCATATGCTTTCTTAAGGAAAGCTTGCTTCTTCTCCATATTGAATTCACATCTTGCTCCATCTAGACGAGCCTGTCCTAATGACCATGGTTACACGTACAAACACATGCTTACACACACACACACATACATACATATATATATATATATACACACACAGAGATTCATACATACACGCATACAGACCCTCATAGAAGTCCCAGGAGCACATAGTCTTGCCAGGAATGATCTGAAAATCATCACTCGGATCGCCACATTTCAATAGTTTCTCGTTCTGTGAAACACTCAACGACGATGGGATCTTCACCAATTCTCCCAATATCGGCTAGTAATAAATAAACCAATTACTAATACATTCTTTAATTCATACATTCATTCGTACTCATTCAATCTTTCATTCATTCGTTAATTTATCCATTCATTCATTCAATCGTAAACCAAGTCATTCAATTGAACACACACACACACACACACACACACACACACACACACACACACACACACACACACACACACACACACACACACACACACACACACGTGCAAATATACCACTTCCAAGAACGGTCTCAACAAGCCGTCAACAGCAACACTCGTTATGACTACTGTTCCAGCTGATATACCTTAGATATTTAATCAATCGGTCAATCAATCATTCACCCCCTCAATCCAACCAATCAATCAGTCAATTAATCAACTAATTATTCATTCATTTCATCAATCCATTGATTCCTTCATTTTTCATTCACTCCTTCTTAAACCACTCATTCGCCCGCCGGTTAACTGACTCATTCAATCCACTTATTAAACCATTCATTGGCTTACAAACTTAACGTACGCACGCACACAGACACACACACACATACCTATGCCACCGCTCGTCCCAATCCTAAACATGCTGACATCGGTAGCATTGGAGTAATAAAGAACCTTTATGATCTCATTCAGGACCACTGATGACGAAGATATGCCAATACCATGCTAGTTTGAAGTCAATAAAGACATATCACTACAACAATAGTCAGGCTGGCAGTCAAGAGACAAAGAAACGAATAAAAAGATAGATAGACATACGGCTAAGCAAGTTAAAGAGAGAGACAAACACGAGTTAACGCATAGTATTAGTCCGACTTTATACATAACACATCTACCAGATAGATAACTGAGTAACAAAGAGAGAAATATGTAGACATAGAAAAAGAGACATACATACAGACAGAGAAACACATACATTAACGCATAGTACGGGCCCGACTTTATACATGACGTATCTATCAGTATTCTTACAGATGTTGGCCAGTTGGAAGCCAATAGGTTTTGAAATGTTCAACTCGTTCAGCAGCCGGTCAGCCATGTTGTACACTCGGCCCTGGCTGCCACTGAAACAGACGTACTGTGAAGGAGGAGGTAGTAGGTTATTGATATCATCGTCAATAATTTATCGTTAAATTATTAATTAGCGTGGTCCTATTATTACACTTTTTGTCATTATTATTGTTGGACTAAAAGAATTAATTAACGAACGAATGAATAATTGAACGAAAGAATGAGATGAGGAATGAATGAACGAGTGATGGATCGGATAACAAGTATTAAATGAATAAATGGATAGCTTACTGAACGAGCAAATTAAACGAATCAATTAATGGGTGAATAAACGAATCGAGCAGACAAATTAAAGACCGAACAAAAGAATGAATTAATGAATGAATGGATGGATGGATGAACGCAAAGAAAAAAAGAACATAAAAAAGAAATCCTAACTTTCAGATCACTGAAGGTCTCGTTGAAATGTTTCATTTTGGTAGAGAGGCCCAGATGGTGAAAGGTATCCGCTTTCTGATCTCTCAAGAAATCATTTCTAACCTGCACCGGCCTAAAATCAGGGGAAGTTTAATTAGGAGTAATTCAATATTTAAATAAAATTCTCCTTGAAAGTAAACATGTAACACGAGTGCAACAATTAAAGGAAAATAAATTACTAAATAGATGGATGGATTTTTTTAATAAACGAAGAGAAGATCGATAGATATATAGAGACAGATATATACAATCTATATTCTATCTATCTATATATACTATTTTGTCTATATATCTATATTATAGATACGTAGATAGATACAGACATGCAGTATCAAGTTGGAATAGGTGAGTAGTGAAAAATGTCAATAACTACGAGGATGAGTAATAACACAACCGAGCGATAAGCCGAGTACATAAAACGGCAGCTACTTTGCCGAAGTAGAATACGGAATACAAAGTACATCAATACGTTACCTCACTGCAGAAGATTTCAGTGAAACAAACATCAATGTATAGTATACAAACAATAACTCGATGAAAATAACCTTTTCTTCTTGTCACTGCCTGTTGTCGTGACACTCATAACGGTCTTTTCGAGACTCTGTCTATACGAGGTTATGAAGTAAACAAATACAACTTGTAACGCCAATTACAATAAAATATAATAACTATAAGGATATAGTCATACCTCTTGTAACAGCACAAAGTTTATTTTCTCACATTACGTCATCTAGAAAGAGTTGGGCGGTTAGGAAAAAAAACATCCAACATACATTAAAAGGCATCTTATATATATATCAGAGAGACAGATAGATAGAGAGCTGAGTAGATCAATAGATATGCAGATAGATATATAGATACATAGCTAGATATAGATATGCAGGCATAGACAGACCGACAGACCATATACGTACACACACACACTCACAAACATACTATGTACACGTCAAATTAGACATGAAATAAACTTTTAGTAGAAAGTATCACATGTACACATTTTATTAATGATTAATTTTTAACTTAATAATTCACTTTTTTCACTAATTTTAATGAAAATATACACTGCCAGAGTATACATTTTGATGAATTTGTACTTTCGAATGATGGAAAAATAGATATATGGATGAAAAACGCAGCATTTGAATAAATTTAATCATTAAAAACAAATTATTTGAGATGATTTTTTCATTAAAAAGTCAATTTAGAATTTCAAGTCTGCCTCAATATTATCTCCATCAAATATAACTACAAGATGATGATAGAAAACTGGCTAAGTTGAAGATTTTAAACATTAAATCAAATACACATAAGCGATGATGCAGGTCAACATTTCTTCTTCACCACCATCATCATCATCTTGACCACAAATACTATGATCATCATCATCATCATCATAACCAACAACAAGCTTACTGTCATCATCATCAGCACCACCATCACCTCAACGAAAAACCGAAAGCAATCTTATTGTAATCATTTCATAAATACTGTAGCATTGAAAAAACTCAACTTTCAAAATCCTTCAACTGAATATAACTAAAAAAAATAATAATTACGATTACAATTAAGAGAAATAATTATCTATATGTGCTTGCTACATTCTTATCATCATCGCCATCTCTTTCCTAACATTAAACAAGCCATCAAAAAAGATCATTATACAATATATTGCAATGCATCGTATTGCATTGTACACTAGTTTGTATGTATGCACGCATTGTATTGTGTGGGTTTGTATGTTTATGAAACTTTTAAGCCAAATAAAATGTTTTTATTGAAACACAAAAATGTTTTATACACACACACACACACACACACATATATATATATACTATGCATGCAATGCTTATAAATGTTATAAATAATAATTGCAATAATAATAACAGCAATAATAATAATAATAATAACTATAAACTTACCAAAATTTAGATCTGTACATTAATAACAATAATAATATAATTAGATTAATGGATACTTCTACATAACGAATGCATAATATCCACTTATCAGTACAAAGTTCATACATAAAAACCAATTCAGTTGAATGTTGAATTTTACATTGGAAAAATGATAACAAAATAATGATGAAAAGATTTGTTATATAAGAACTTAAAAATAATAATAATAATAACGGTAAAATACTAAAAAGAAGAATAATAAAAAATAAGAATAATTTTTCTAGAGCCTAAATTTATTATCTCCACCGGGCAGGTTGTTGTTATTATTGTTGTTGTTGAACATGAAACCATCTGAAGTTGATGGTGGGGCTATGTCAACATCTTCGTCCTCGTCCTAATTCATGTGAGTAAAAAACAAATTAGTGAATTGGGGATCGTTGAAGAAGTTTTTATAAAAACTTATAAAAAATTTAAACCAGTTTGAAAAACTGCAAAGAAATTTGAAAAATATAAAGTTAGACAAGTTAGAAGAATGTAAGCAAACCTTGAAAAATGTAAACGAATTTGAAAAAACAGTAAAGTAAATGTAAGCAAGAAATAAACCAAATTAGCATTCAAGATAGAGACAATAACATGATGATGGCGTGAGATTAATAACCAATTGCTATTATTAACACTTGATTACCATCACAACTAATTAGATAGAATAAAAATTACCATCACAACTAATTAGATAGAATAAAATAGAGAAACATAATCGAGTATTTATCAAATTCAAAAGTCGCTGACCCCGGCGAAGTAAATATCAAGAACTTCGTAGGCCAGCTTGTAGATCTCCTCATTCTCATGGTGTTGAAGTGCTTCTAACTTGTCGAGGCCTGATGAATTATCAAGTTATGATGAAATGATTAGAGCAGGGAAAAATTACAAATCAAATAACAATTGAACTACTTTAAGATCAGACCAACCAAAATTAAAAACTTTAAAACCTAACTAAATCAAAATCAACTACACAAAATTGAACCAATTACAATCAACTATCTACAAATCTAACCAATTAAACCAACCCTCTACAAATTTAACCATTCAAAATCAACCAATAAAAATCTACCGGCTATGAAGGAAAAAACCAGCCAGCCAACCAATCAGCAGCAGCAACTAACTCACCTCCACACTCTTCAATCAGTGTACTGATGCGCTCGACATCCTCTTCGGCCATCTTCAAAATATTATTCAACCCATCCAGCACGACCTGTATGACCTGGGTGTCCTTCACAGCCAGAAGATTGCACAATGGTGGAATTACTCCACAGTTAACAACATAGGCTACCTAAGTTTTGTTATACATAGTAGTAGTGATATAAAAATTAAATACATAATCACACATACACAAACTCAACAACAACAACAACACACGTTTAGATGACATTTTCCCCGAGATTGGGGTTGCCATTTGGCTACCTATGATGAAACCATTGTCACTTCTGTCATCATAAGTAATTTATTTGGCTAATTTTTACGCAGGACACCCTTCCTTACGCAACCAGTTATAAGCGGTGGGCCTAGCCTTTGATGATCCAACATCACTCACAAGGCAGTGAGGGTCAGTTTAATGTCATAACCAGGACATACACATACACAAACTCACCCATATATACACACATACCATTCAACAAACACACACGCACACAAACATACCAACCAATCAACAAACACACACACACACGCACATACAGACCTGATCTTTTTTGCCACTGATGGTTAGATTACTAATAGCCCAAGCAGCTTCTTTTTGGGTTTGAAATTCACTCTAAAGAGAAAATATATAACTTGAATTATGAGAGAGAGAGAGAGAGAGAGAGAGAGTGCAAGAATGCGAGAAAGATACAGACCTTCTCCAAATGATGTATGATTAGTGGTATCAACTGTGAATCTATAACGGCCTGAACTTGGCTCTGGTTGCCAGCTGTAATGTTAGATAGGAACCAGACGGCCTCCTTCAATTAATAAATTATAAATTTCATAATAACAATAATTTCATGATCATAATTTTCGTAATTATAACTTCATGGACAAGAATAATGTTGAGAAGAAAAAAAATTTCATTCAATAGCAAGAATATAAATAAGAAGAAAGAAGAACAGCAAAAACGACACCTACCTTTATAAGCTTGGATTCAAGAAAACCTACCTTATTAATTTTGGATTTGTGGTGCGTTAGTAGGCTCTGGAAGTACATGAGGGCCCCGCAGTTGAGAACGACCTGGGTCTGCTCGTCTGTGCCCGTCACTATGTTGCCCAGGGCTCTCAGGGCTGCTGTCTGCAAGTCAACCATTTTGTGAACTTGTAATGAATTAGGGCTGAACCAATGGTTGAATTGGTGAACGAATGAATGAATGAATGCAAAAAAATGAAACAATGAATTAGTGAAAATGAATGAACAAATGAATGAATTAGTGAATGAATTAGAGAATAGAGTGTAAACAAAAGTAAATATTTGAAAGAGTTATAGAATGAGTTGAATAAATGTAAGAGCTACTGAATGAATTAGTGAATGATGAATCAAATGAGTAACAATAACAGTCAGATAGTTGGAAGCCCACATACTTGAACTTTGACCTCCTGGTGACTCAACAGTGGCACCATAAGGGGTACTACACCCGAGTCGATGACCATTTGAATTTGATCATTGCCCCCGTCTGTCAGGTAGGATAGGGCCCAGACCGTGTCGACTAGGATCTTTGGGGCAGAAATGAAACAAAGGGTAAAAAAAAAAATAGTTTTAAATAATGGAACAACATAAAAATCAAAAACAACAGATTAGAGAAATTAGCAGGACACACATAAATACAATACAATCAAATGAATAATTAAGCAAACCAACAAGCAATCGCACAAACAAACACAAAAGCAACAAACATTGGTATCATCGTGTCTGATGAGGCAGAAGAGAGCAGGCAGGATATCTTGAATCATCTCGACAGGTGGGGGTGGATCCTTATTACGACAAAGGTTTACTATAACCCAGGTTACATTACGGAGAAAGGAAAGTGTGACATGGGGATTTATGAAATTAATCAATGGCTTCACTATGCCCAATCCAATCACATAGTCTCTACACTGGGGTCCATCGCCTGTAGGGATGTGCATCAAATCATCATTAATATCCCTATCATCGTGCCAAATAATTAATTACAAATTATTTCAATTATATATTTCAACAACAGTAAGAAAGATTACAATTACCAATAATGTTCCCTAGAGCCCAGACAGCTTGTTCACATACATTCTGATGTGCTGATTGAAGTAAGTTCAGAAATAATGGCACTGCTCCTGTCAGAAAACAAAAATTACACACGTTTAGCATCCTATTTAATTTAAAATTAGTAAAAAATTATTAGCTTGCCTGCTTTGACTACAGCCTGTGTTTGTAGGGAGGTGCCAGATGCTATGTTTGTCAGTGCCCAAGCAGCCTCAAACTGTAATGAAGGACTGTTGGTGGCCATTTAAAAAAAAATTAGTGAATAGTGTTCGTTTCAGTAAATTCAACAAAAAATATAGTGATGTTGTAAACCAAATTCAACTCAGATCATAAGTAAATAAGGAACATAGATGAATGGACTATATAGATCTTAGATGTTATATACAACTTTAATGAAAATAATCTTATAAACAAAGTTACTAAATTATTTGAATTAGTAGTAGAGGCAACCAACTTATCGGAACGACCCAGGCAGTTAACCAGGATTGGAAGAATGCCAGAAGATATCAAATCATCAATTGGGGGGTTGCGATCACTCGATAATAATTTTCTAAATTAATAAAAATTAATTAACATTCAATAAACATTTGTAATCACAAAAAAGGTGAAAAATGTATCAAATTAAAAATTATTTTATTTAAAGTTTTTGTAACAAAATGATTACAAATATCAGACACCTGGCTGATTGAACTGCATTTAGTTGGATATCAGGATCTCCACTGGAAGCATTCTGAACGATCATGTCAAGCGATTGAGTGACGGGTTTCTCATTATCTTCCGAATCCGTACTCTCCAAATTAGGGACATTTCGTTTTTTTAAGAGATGTTCATCTCTTTTGTTCTTTATATAAAATTAAAATTATTTAAAAAATTTAAAAAATTTAAAAAACTTTCTAAAAGTAAAATCGTCAACACACCTTTCTCAGTTCTACTGAAATTTCAGTTCGCTGTCTTCTCATGACCTAAAACAAAATTTAGGCGATATTTTTGTTTTCATAATAAAATTAAAAAATGACGGAATCCATTTTTTTCTAAAAAAAACGTGATTTGTGACGCTTGAACTTACAAAACCAAAAAATAAAACAGAAAAAAAACCCAAACCACCTCTGAATCTTTCCCTTTGTTTTTAAATAATAATTCGCGACCTTTATCGGAAGCCATTTTTAACTTTTTACAATAAAATTTAAAATATTTATTTTTGTCAGCGAATATGCAGGAAGCAGAACTAGATGAGAATGAAAGATGGATGGAATGGAGGCGAAGTATTCGATTCGACCGAATACAAAATAATCCTTTCGAAAATATATTTTGATGTCATAAACAACAGTAAAATATATTAAATAATACACATTTTAAAAACAAATTATTAAAATAAATGTTTAACTAAAAAAGAATAATTCGACTTTTATTAGTTTCTGACTTTTTTTGAGACGTATTTCATTATTCATGGAACGTTCTATTGATAAACTGATTTTTATAAACTAGATTTATTATAGATTTGCAATTTTACAAATTTAAACTACTTATTTCTTGATTCACTCTCACAATTTCCTTTCCAGCCGTAACCTGAAAAGGTTTTTTAAATGCTCATCTTACTTACTAAAATAACTTTCAATCAAGTTAACATTTCATTTCGTAACATTATTCAAATTTAAATAGTTCAAAAAAATCTCCTAAATTTTCACTGAAATAAAAATTAAAAGTTTTTGTGTTTTTTATTTTAATGATGAAAATTGAGAAGTTTCAATCTCAAGAAACGAATTGTCATAATGTGAAAAGGGAAGTAAATTTAATTTTCAATTCCTTTGTCCTTCTTTGTATGCCTGCCTACAGAGTAGAATCCTGAATGCTGAACAAAAATTGACACCTAAAATTCGGAAATTTAAACTAATTAGGGAAAGGAAGAAATCATTGATGTTTGATGTATCCCCTAATCAGCGATCTGCAACCATGAAGGCAAAAAATAGATGTAAATTAGAATTAGAAGATAAACCATGAAGAAAAGAATTAAAAAGTATTAAAAATTAACAATTGCAGCCATTACTTTACAATGGAGTTATCGAAGTTAGTATTGTAGCAGTCATTAGCTGATAATATTATTTACATTTTGGTACTGGTTCATTAAATTATACAATCTCTCTTATTAATTAACTAATTAATTAATTATTTGTTTATTTATTTAAATAGAACATTCAAGTGTGTGTGTGTGTGTGTGTATGTTGGATCATTATATATTATTATTATTTAAAAAATGGGATGGGAGAGAGAGAAGGAGGGAGAAAGAGAGAGAGAGAGAAGGAGGGAGAAGAGAGGGATGGACTACAATTAGGCAGTTTTATAATAACAACAGTCATTATTAATCTTGCTGATGTTAAATTGTCATTTTAATCAAATTTAAAGTACATATTAATATAATGATACATAATACTTATAATACTATGTATTGTATATGAATGTAGGTGTGTATGTATGTATGTTTGTATTATATGTATGTATGTATGTCTGTATTGTATGTATGTATTGTATTTATGTATGTATGTTTTGTTTCTACCAGCATATATATATACAAATTTTATAAGCATGTCAACACTTAAAATGTATTGCTTGTTATTATTGAAATTAGTCACATACATATATACAGACACACACACATACACATCCACTCAGATGTTATTTGCCATAATTATATTGTTAATTATTTTATTTATTAATATTCATTGATAATTATTACATAAACATTTTTTATATAAGGATGATTGATCTGTATAATGTAAACCATTCCAAGGACCAATCAGTCAATTAATTAATCAATCAATTAATCAGCCAATCAATCATCAATCAATTAATCAATCAATCAATCAATGGGTTAATTATTCAAATAATTCTAATAGCTATAATAATAATAATAATAATTATTATTATTATTATTATAAGGTATAATTAGTGAAATAAGCATGGGAACATATTTAAATATTATAGCAAAGTACATATATATATATACATGTATACATATATATATATATACACACATGTATACATACATATATATATATATATATATATATATATATATATATATAAATATATAAACTGTATCCAGTAGCTTCTTTTTGATCATTCAATAAATATCAACAATAATAATTTATATAATTATTATTTTTACAAATTAATTATAGATGCAACAGTCACCCATTTTAACTAGTGAGTTTTCATAATTTTGTGAATCACCTATAATTATTATTATATATTGATAATTATTATATATTAGAATAACTGATACATATATAATACATATATATATATATATATATATTACATATATATGCATATGTATATATATTTATACGCTATATAAATATATGGTCCCCAGGTATTGTCTTCTAATTATATGTGATCTTGTTGACATGGCTAAAAGTCCACTGGTATATAGACTCATTAAGATATATTGATTTACAATAATATAATTTGTTAAATTTTGATTATAATTAATAATAATTATAGTTAATAGTAATAATTATTATAATATTATTATTGTTATTGTTATGATATTTAATTATGTTTTAATGATAGTTGATGATATTGTTGTTGAGGATCTTGTTGTATGCTATTATATGGTCTGTTTGAATTTGTTGCTTTCTTTCTTTTCTAATTTTTATCTTAATAATGCTTGAATATATTGTAAAAAATAAATAAATAAATAATATATATATATATATATATATATATATATATATATATATATATATATATATATATATGAGATGATCCTATAAAATATACAAGTATGTATATATTTTTTTGTTGTTTTATAGTTTGTATGGACGCTTGTGTGTGTGTGTGTGTGCGTGTGTGGGTGGGGGTGTGTAAGAAGAATTATTCTGGGTACTGTAAATACATTATTATATTTGCCCTGAATTTTAATCAGTTTGAGTCAGATTGTACTTTGGTTTTATAGGCTTGCAGTGAAAAATTAACTCTAGAGGTATGTTTGTTTTGTTTGTGTGCGTGTATGTGCGCGTGCGTGTGTGTGTTTGTGTGTGTCGTGTGTCAGGCAGGCAAACAAACACACAGATATTCGCACAAACGTAAGTTGACATTTAAAAATACATGATTTATTTTTTGTAAATATGTATGTACGTTTGTATGTTTGTGTGAATGTTTGTGTGTGTGTGCGTGTGTAAGTGTGTGTGTGTGTACGTGCATTGGTATTCCTTGATTTCTTAAAAAGAAGACAATAATAATGACGATGAATGATGATGTTGATTTTGAGTTTGATCTTACTAATGAACGAATGAATGAATGGGTCAATAAATAAAGGAATGAAAGATGGAATAAAGGAGTGAATGAATTAATGAAGGAATACCCGTTAGTGTGTTTGTGTTTGTGTGTGTGTGGGGGGGGGGGTATTGTATATGTATATAAATATATATTTCGGATTTACGGTTGTTTTCAGTTTCGGTGCTTTTGATTTGCGAAAAAGTTTTGAATTAAATGTTTATCTATTCATCTATCTATTCGTTTTTCTATCGAAAAAAGTATTTATTTCATTAAATAATTAATTAATTAGTTAATTTATTTATTTGAGTTTGACTGCTGTTCAGTTTTTACAAGACATTGATTGTACTTAAAAGTTATTTGATAGGATTGCCCTGCCTACAGGATTCTGTAAGTAAATGTTAAATCTTAGAAGAATTGTTTCTTAGTCTTCTTTTTCTACTACTTTTACTACTTATTTTCTTCTTCTACTACTACTACTACTACTACTACAACTACTACTACTACTGCTTCTTCTACTTCTTCTTCCTCTACTACTTCTTTTTCTTCTTCCTCTACTACTACTACTACTTCTTTTTATTATTATGATTATTACTATTATTCTTCTGATTATTTTTATTATTCTCATTACCAAATTTAAACGCCTGCCATGTAGAAAAAAATTTGCGATTTTAATTATGCCTGCAGAAGATAACTCTTAAA
>NW_008705364.1:657387-669829 GCF_000326865.2 Helobdella robusta | reverse complement strand
GTTGTTGTTGTTGTTGTTGTTGTTGTTGTTATAGTTGTTGTTGTTATAGTTGTTGTTGTAATTTTGTCGCTGTTACTATTGCTTATAGCTAGTGCATTTCTTTGACGTTTAAGTTTTGCCCTGCAATTAAATTTTGAAATTGTCGTCAACAACAACAACAATAATAATAATAATTGTTATTATTATTATTATTATTATTATTATCTTTAATGTTTTTTCAAATAATTGCTCACCTCATGAGTTCAGTTTGCTATTCTATTTATAGAACGTTTTTTTACGCTTCTGTTAATTTCTGTATTTTTGTATGTACTTATGTATGTTTGTATGTATGTATGTATATCTGTGTATGTGTTTATGTGTGTTCATGTGCCTATATTAAACTACATTAAATTTATTTCAATTTTTCAGAGGAAAGCTGCCTGGTAATAATAACAACAACAATAATAATAATAACAATAATAATAATAACAATAATAATAATAACATTTTTAAGAAGAAAATAGTTGAAATAAAAATAAATAATAAGACTAGAAGCGTCAGTGCTACTACTGCTGCTGCTACTACTACTGCTGCTGCTACTACTGCTGCTGCTGCTACTACTACTGCTGCTGCTACTACTAATTATATTAATAATAATATAAATAATAATAATAACAGAATTAATAATAATAACAAAAATATTAATAATATTAGCGATTCCAGTAAAGTGGTTTGTTCACCTTTTTTTTTTCATGCGTATGTTCATTCATTTATCCATTCATCCATCTATTCATTCGTTCGTTCATTCATTTGTTCATCCGTTTGTTCACCCGTTTGTTCATCCGTTCAGTCTTTCATGTGTGCATGTTTTATTTTTCTTAGATGGTTTTGTTTGAAAGCTCGGCAAAATTTAAAAAAGATCCCAACAACAACAACTACGTCATCAACATCAACAACAACATCAGCAACAACAACATCAACAACAACAACGTCAAAAGTAATTTATTGAATCAGAGATTTGGTAGAGACAGTTTGGTTAGCGTCGACAGACTGGCCGCTCACATCTTCAACAACAACAACAACAACACCATACAAAGAAATAAAAAGAATACTACTACTAACAACAACAATAACAATAATAATAATAATAACAATAATATAAATAATATAAGCAGCCCAAGTTCTGTTTATACAAGAAGCATCAGCCCAACGACTTCTGAGGTATTTGTCCGCATTTGTTTTCTATCATCTTTGTATTTTTATTTTTCTCTAATCTTTTTTTTTGTATTTGTGTTTTTGCGGCATCGTTTGTATTAGTTTCGTATCGTTTTGTATCATTTTATACAATTTTGTATTTTTTTTGTATTGTTCTGTGTCTTTTCTGTATCTGTTTGTATCATTTTCTATTGCTTTTACATTGTTTTGTATCATTTTTGTATCATTTCTTGTATTTTTGGATATCATTTGGTATTAAATTTGTCTTTCCTTGCACTTCGTTTGTGTAATTTTGCATTGTCTTTCTAATTTTTCGTCTAAAATCGTTTATAAATTTAAAACTTGTAGCCAGAAGAATTGAATGATTCAGCGTTGGAGGATTTTGAAATGGAGCAAACGAGTAGCCACAACAACAACAACAGCAACAACAACAGCAGCATCGCCATAACTCTCTTATCACCATCATCATCGTTATCTCCATCATCATTGTCTTCATCATCATCACTACCACCTAACTTCTTCACTAACAACAACAACAACCTTTCCCCGCCCCTATTACAACCAATGAAAACGTCACCATTCTCATCATCATCATCATGCTCATCGATATCTCCATCATCATCATCTTCCTCTTCCTCATCCAATCACAAGTCTACATTTAAAGCCAGATCAAGAGCCACGTCGCATAAAGAGGGTTATTACCCTGTTAAGTCGACCCTACTGTCCGCAGGGGGGTTCGAAAGTACCCCGTACAGAGGGGGGCGCAGGAAGGAACCACCCCCGCCCTGCTTGGACGCTGAGGGCATGAAAAAGTGGGAGAAAGATAGAATGAAAAAGGATAATCATAACATCAGTGAGTTCAGTTGGCTGTTATTTTTATTCCTCCCACTTATAATTATTGTACAAATAATTATTATTTCTCGCCATAATTACTTTCTTACCAGTCGAGAAACGCCGAAGGTACAAAATAAATGATTGCATAGCTGAGATTGGAAGGCTCCTCCCACCTGTATACGACATGTAAGATGGTGATGATGATGATGATGATAATCGCGATGATGATGGTGAAGATGATGATGCAAACAAATACGCCCGCGCGCGCGCACATACATACACACGCACAACACATGAAAAAATCTTTAATTTCCCAACTCCTAATTGTCACCCTCACCCATGAATCACCTGACCACAAAACAGGGATGTGCTGAACAAGAAGGGGTCCATCTTGCAGACGTCTATCGAGTACATTCGATTGCTTCAAAGCGACCAGCAAGAATATTTCGCCATGCAAGCGGAATTTCAACTCCTTCAAGAAACTAATAAGCAGCTAAAGATGGAAGTTCAGGTAGCATAAATTTGCATAAATTGTGACGTAATTTACGTAGATCTTAATATCATGTACATAAATTATTGTCTTCTGCATAGATGGTCCTTATAATTATTAACAGAATTACGATTTAAAATTTTTCAGGAACTGAAGTTGCATAACTCAAAGACATCGTCATCATCATCATCATCCTCATCGTCTTCATCACCATCAGAAACATGCAACACAGCAAAGTCTATAGCCGATTACATCAACAACAACAACATCAACAACAATAATAATAACATTAATAATAATAATAACATTGATGATGAAAATGATGTCATTGATCATAAAAATTATGTTAATAATGATGTCATAGCGCTTGTAAATATGAACGATTTTTCAATTGTTGATATAAGCAACAGCAACAACAACAACAACAGTTATAACATCAAAATGGAAAAAGAGTTAGACTTTTACGATTTCGATAGTCATGTTCTAGAGGAATCTTTAAATTATTTCGAGAACAGCAACAACAACAACATTAATAACATTAACAGCAACAACAACTCACAATATTACGACTCAAAATACTTCACGACATTAGCTAACAACAACATCTACCTTAGTGATACATCTTTAGAATTAAACAACAAAAACAAGACCAACATCAACCACAACATCAACAACAACAACTTCATATTTTACAATGACTCAACGAATAATGATAACTTCTTTAAAAGCAGCAGCAGCAACTTACCAAATGACGCCATCAATAACAGCAACAACTTCTACGACTTACCGCAAGAATTTATGACGTCAGCAACAACAACAACAACATCGTCGTTGCATGACTTCACGAATGACATTAACAACGATTGTAACATCTTTGATTTCTTCGCTAAAGATTTTGGCAACACCGATGAATATATAGGATTTTTATGATTATTATTAATATTTATTATTATTATTATTAATTAATTAATTAATAACCGCTGTCTTTGTTGTTGTTGTTATTTTATTATTATTATTCTTATTATTTTACTTAATTACCAAATAATTAGTCCTGTATATATTAATTTAATGATTTGTTGTCTTTTTTCTTTTTTTGAAAAAATATTTTTAAATAAAATTATGTAATGTTATTATTATTATTATTCCTACTACTACTACTTCTACTACTTCTACTACAACAACTACTACTACTACTACTACAACTTGTAGTGTTATTATCATAGTTCAATTTTTTGTCTGCCAGTGATTATTCAAGATATGCCCCAAGATATGCAAATTGCACGCGAATTATGTTAATGGTATGCAAATTATGTTAATGATATGCAAATTATGTTAATGAAGTGTTAATTGGTTAGCCGATATTACCTAAATAAGTTTACATGACAGAATACCTCGCTACAATACAAATACACTGAAGCGTATACACGATGCTTAAAACACCAGGTACCATAATACTACAGATAGAATGCACATCTATGACTATTCATTCCTCAATATTCGTCATTCCTAATGATGTATTGTATGTGTGTGTATGTTTGTGTGTGTGTGTGTGTGTGTGTGTGTGTGTGTGTGTGTGTGTGTGTGTGTGTGTTGGTACTGTTAATATGTGTGTGTTGGTACTGTTAATATGTTTTTGTTTAATGTATGTATGTGCAATTTTATTTCATTAAAAGAAGGTTTGATTTATTCGCAACTAATGCCAACATTACAAGTGCCCTTAACACTTTTTTGTGATAACAATTGTGATGAGGAAGACGACGATGAAGATGATTTTGATGATGATGGTGAAGATGATTTTGATGATGATGGTGAAGATGATTTTGATGATGATGGTGAAGATGAGTGAGTGTGATGATGATGATGGTGAGCCGTATGGTTGTTTTTTTTAAAATTTTTTCGAACCCAAAATGCATTTTTTGCGCGTGTTTTGATCAGTATTAGTTTATTTATTTATTTATTTATTCATTCATTCATTCATTCATTTATTCATTCATTCATTCAAAGATTCCTTTATTCAATCACAGATTTATTCATTCATTCATTTTTTCCTTCTCTTCATTTTTATACTTACTCCATTGCAGATATTTGTTTGGGTCTTCTGCTCATAAAATTCTATGTCCATATTTCAGTCAGATGTCCAAAATACACACCACACACACACGCACCAACACACCCGTGCATATATAGTTTTAAAGTTTTTTTTTCTTTTAAAAATTTTTACATTTCATATATTTCCAAGTGCAATTATTTTGTTGATAATTGTTTTTAGCTACTACTACTAATACTGCTGCTGCTTCTACGACTATTACTACTACTGCTACGACTACTGTTGCTGTAGTAGTAGTAGTAGTAGTAGTAGTAGTAGTAGTAGTAGCAGCAGCAGCAGTAATAGTAGTAGTAGTGGTAGCAATTATGGCAGTCTCATTTTAATATCTTGCAATAAAAATGCATTAAGCAACAAAGTGCTCGATAAGGCATAGTTTTATCTCTATTGTAATTTAAATCATGATGATAATATTCACACGTGCATCTGTATGTGTGTATGTACGTGTACGTGTATGTGAGTGTGTGTGTATGTATGTATGTATGTATGTGTTTATGTATGTGTGTGTGTGTATTTGTTTATGTGTGTGTGTGGGTATTTGTCTATGTGTATGCATATGTACTATCACTTTTGATATTACGACACTTATTACTATTCAGTATTGTTTAATATATTTATATGAAGAGTTATATAATATATATATATATATATACATATAGTATTGCAAGTTTATAAAGTTATATATATATGTATATATATATAAAGTTATATATATATATATAAAGTTATATATATATATAAATCTATATATATATATATATATATATAAATATATATAGTATTGCAAGTTTATAAAGTTTTTTATTAAAAAAAAATATGAATAAATGTTACACGTGTCTTCTACTGAGTTTTATTATTTATTGAGGGAGAAGAAAGGGGTCCCTTCAAATACCGTACCAATTTGTGGGCACGTCACAACCCACAGACATGCATGCATTACATTATAGTGAGCGTAAGTTTATTTCCATTACACATCGTTTTAATTTATTAATTACTAAAGTTGAGAGTGACTAAGTTTCATATGTAGTTTTAGGGCGATAATGTTCCTTCAGGAACAATCTTGTAATGTGAATTAAACATCGCAAGCCTACCAATCTATAGATAGATTAATCTATCTATAGATTAATTGTTAAGATTTACATTATTATTATTAAGTTGGAGCCTGAGGCATTAAGCAGGTGAGGGTGGGTGCCGAATGGCGAATGAATTGGGCTCTTCGAGTTTTGTAATTCTATTTAATCTAGGGCAATTGACATTTTATGATTTTTTACTTCTAAGATGCATTATTCAAGGCAGACACTCACACAAACGCTTTATATTACATATGATGATGGTGGTGTAGGAAGAATCAGCTCGTTGGCTGTTTGGGTTGGGTTAAGGGTTAGTTCGGATGACATCTTGTGTGCCGACCTGATAGTGGTGGTCGGTGCAATGGATTACAGTAACGACGATTTTTGAAGTAAGGTTCAGTTTCGTTTTGTATTTTTCTCAATCATTCATTCATTTTCCCACTCAATCTTCCAAATTATTTCTCCATTAATTGATCCATTGATTGATTTTATTCATTCATTGAATCATTGATTGATTAATTGCCAATATTGGTTCGTACGTCTAGTTCATTCAGTTGGTTCATTCAAATTGGTTCATTGGTTAGTTGATTGATTAAATGATTAGTCGATGGGTTTGTTGATTAGTTGATTGATTGATTGAATGAATGTTTGATTGGATGGTTAGTTAATTGAATGGTTGATTGATTGATCAATGAGTGATTGATTGGATATGTCCCAGTCTATTCTGTAGTAGTTTTTGCGATATGATTGATTGAAAGAATTCAGTTGAAGGATGAATGTTGCCGCGAAAATCTTCAAAGACAAAAGCCGACAGGCCAAAATATTATTTTAACGATAATTCGATTAAAAATTAATTTAATTTAAAAATCAGTTTTAATAAAAACCACGTCAGTAACAATAAGAATAATACAATTAATGAGAATAATAACATCGATTTTGTTATTTGGCAACTAACTGATTTGTTTGTTCTTTTTTCATTTATTCATTCATTTTTTTTATTCATTCATTTATTGTTCGATTTTACATTCATTCGATCATTCTTTCGATCAATCTCATTTATCAAACCATTCAGTAATTAACTCTTTCTTTCGTTCGTTCTTCCTTTCTTTCTTTCATCCTGTAGCCATCCACCCGTTAATTCCTCTGCTCATTCATTTGTTCCGTCTATCTTTCATTCATTCATTCGTTTCTTCAGTCAATCTCGATCTCTTTCGAAAGACGCTTACAGAAAACGCGCCAAGAATATTACTTTGTAGTTAGGTCGGCGAGTTATTGATTTGTTAAGATTTGAAAGTTGAAAGAGTATGCCGGCCACATCAAAGAAACGCAAAATTGGCGCCAGTTCAAACTTTTTTAACAAATTCAATTCAAAATTTCATTTCTCGTCAAACTGTCGAACTGTCTGCTTGTTTTCACGCTGCAAATTATCCGAAATTATTTGAATAATCTTAAATTGCTTGCGAAACATCGACAGATACTCAAATATCAACACCATCCTGCCTATTATTCATTTCTAATTTATTAAAAATCGTTTTAGAGTTAGTTATTCGTTGATTAGTTGCTTGAAAAGTCCTAAAAGTTACAAATGGTTGAAGAAGTTTCGCTAAACATGACAATGAAGAGTGAAGATGACAAGAGTTTTTGCTCTCACTCGTCAGCGTATCCGTCTCCAAAAGTATTCAGTCCCGATATTATTGCCAACGATAATGTGGGTTCAGTAAATTAGTTGAGTTATCAATTTTAAACCATTTTATCGCGTTTTATTAGTTATTTCTTTTGCAAAACATGTTCACCAAGTTTGATGTAATCCTTGAAATAAAATATCAATCATTTTTTTTTCAACCTTTCATTCGAATATTTTTCGTAGTCGTCGTCGCCGTTGGCATGCAAAAAGGACCTGGTGGCTAGAGCTCTGAAAGGCATGATGATAACGGACACGTACAGCAGGGATGTGACGCTGGAGAAGATAGAAGAAGCTCTGGTAGTGCAACTGAACCTAATGAAGATGATAAGAACCAGCAGTTCTAAGGTGCCTTCGTCCTACCTTTGCCACTTATGCTTTCAGAAGGGACATTTCATTCAAAACTGCCCTCAAGTTAGCGCTTTCGCTTTCTAAATTATCAAGTTTTGTTTTGAAAAATGTGGATTCCGTTTTTTTATAATTCATCTGCGCCGCAATTTTCTAATTTAATACGTGATTTTTTTTGTAACTGCAGGCGAGGCCCAGAGATGAGGGCTTGACTCCGTACCAGGGCAAGAAAAGATGCTTCGGGGAGTTTAAGTGCCCAAAGTGCAAAAGAAAGTGGGTGTCTGGCAACAGTTGGGCAAACATCGGGCAGGATTGCATCAAGTGCAAGATTAATGTCTACCCCCATAAACAAGTGAGCTGATGTTCTTACTTCATGAAGTTTCTATATGATGCGTTAACATTTTAATTTTGAACAATTTTTTGTTCTATTTTGTTTTTAAATTCATCTTTTGGGTTTTTTTTTATTTTTTGTATTCTGTTTAACATGTTCAAAATTTCAAAGTTTTAATTTCGATTCTTATAAAAACTCACACGTTTTACGTTGTTTAACCCCTTTATTCAGCTGACATATAGACCCCCACCCCTTTTCATGAACCACGCAGCGCCCCTTAGAAAAATGTCAACCAGTAGTAATGGAAGCAGCTACAAAAGCTACGCTGACGGCGGATGTGGATTTGAACAGTTCGACAGGCAGCTACAAGTCCTCTCACCAACTTCATCAACAGAATCTCTGTGAGAAGTGCCGCAATCTTGGTTACTCATGTCGCAGGTGCTCGTGTTGAATTGTCTCTCTCTGTGTGTGTGTGGTGTGTGTGTGTGTGGTGTGTGTGTGTGTGTGAGAGAGAGAGAGAAAGAAAAAGAAGGAAAGAAAACTGTGTTTTCTTTTCCTCTCTTTCTTCTCTACTTTTCTCTTCGTGTATGTTTATATCTTTCTTTTTCGTAATTGCTCTCGCGCGTGTAATTGAAGTATCAAGTAACAAAGAGCAAATCTAAGCACTATATTTCAATTCTCGGTTTTCTAATGAACTTGTAATGGATTTGAAACGCTAAAAATTTGATGCTTGCATGCTTAGTGCTAACATGTGTAATGCGATGTAAATGTTTTTTGCTGTAAATATATCATTAGTTGTTGTCTGAACGCACAATTGATTGATCATTAATCAATTGGTTACAGTTAACTTTAATTATAAAGTTTATTTCATTAACTTTGTTCGTTTTCATTTCATCGTCCTACTTGTTTCTTGTTTTTCAAATTTTGATTTATTAGTTTTGTACTAAATTTATAAAATTTGACAATTCTTCATTATTTATTGATTTTTTCATGTTCAAATTTGCGGTAGCCAACATTTTTTAATTTAATTTTAAATTGTTTCCGGTTTGATCTGTTCGTTTCTTTCCAATAAAAAATAAAATTAAAATTTGGTTCGTCCTTAAGAAATGGTTTAAAAAACAAAATGTACATAAATAACAATATTTCAATTATGGAATTAGTCCATTCAAGGTCTGATTTAGGGGATTGATTAGGATAAAATTTACATAATTAGGGTCGTCAACAGGCAGTTAGCCTGCTAATTAATCGCTCGATGACCGCCAGAGCTAGCAGGACATTGAACTTGCAAACTAGTTTTGAGGAGTAGCTCTGGTGATTTTCATTGACATCTACGAACGGGTGCCAAGTGACACCTCGTCGAAATGTCGTAACGACTTTCTCTGACATGCCGACCAGCGTTAAGCTGTTGTATTTGCCTCTTCTGCTGTCGAAATCGTTGAAATGGAACTTGAATCTGTAGTAGTAGGCGGACTCGAGGTGGTTGAAGTGATCGAGATGGTCCAAATAATGAATTGTGCAGGTGTCATTTGATGCGAATGATAATTTTCCTTTGCCTACTAATCCATATTTGAAGTATAAATCGTCGGAGGCGTGGCTTCTGTGGCTCCGAAGATTTCGATGCGCTGCGTGAAATTTTTACGTATTCAAATAGATTTTTTTATAAAAACCCGCTTGATAAATAAAAAATAAAAAGTTTTAAGTAAATTTTAAAGAACTTACAGCGTCTGTGCCGCTTGGCATGGACAGTCAAATTACCGAATAGTTGATGACCGTAAATACCGACGTAAAATCTCGAATCAATGCGCACCGTTAAATTCGGTTTCGTTTTATTTTCGTTGTGATTCGATTTGTTAGATGGGGAACTTCTGAAACTTTGATCAAACTTTGCCATTATTGAGTTGTTAAGCCAAACGTCGTTGCCATTGAAAAGGTCGTACAAAGCCAAATGAGCAGCTTTTTGGAAGTCGAAGTTGTTGTAGGCCTGCCCGTTGGTCGTTGTGAACACGCCGAACTGCTTGCTCGGGTACACGCTGACGAAGGAATCGAACCCGGATATTCGACCTCCGTGCACTGAGGCTTTTTGGTCTTGACGGTTGAATTAGGATTATAGGTGATCCAAATTCATCAATTTGTTGAGATAAATCGATAAATTTTTATTTAAAATTCTAGTAAAACATTTTTAGATAAGTGAGTATGTAAACTGGAGGAGGTTATTATGGAAAAAAAACGGCTGTACTCTTTGAGACATTTAAAAACTAGAAAACAGAATGAAATGAAAAACACCTCTGTAACGACTGGTCATCCAACCAAGTTCATAGAATCCAGTGCTGTAGTGGACGGGGTAGGATTCGAACTCGTGAATGACCGGATAGATGGATATGGGCATGTGACTCTTGTGCATCTCACTCCAAATATTTGGATCCACCAACTGACGCCCGTCTTCCAGTTTTCCCTGATTAGTGAAAATAAAAATGTCAATAAATTATACAAGAAAAGAATAGACACGTTGTACGCGCTGAATCATGAAAAATGACGAAAGATAGGATGTTCTCGCTAACAAAGTTGAAGTGAAACTTGATCCATTTCGTCATGTCCAGCGCTGTTGATAGGATGCCTCCAGCCGAAGGGAACTTCTCTATAGACCTAAATAAATTATTTCAATCATCATACTAATAAAAATTATGAATTTATAATTTATTCGTTCGTTCGTTCGTTCGTTCGTTCGTTCGTTCGTTCGTTCATTCATTCATTCATTCACTTTTTCATCACCAACCTCAGCATATCCGTGTGCATTATTTTCAGTTGTCCGGATTCCAGATAAAATGATTCAGATACATCAGCCCAGCCATTTAACATCGAGTCTTCGAATACCAACGTGTCGTTCATCTCTAATGGCTCTAGTAACTTTTTCTGATTGGATGAATGAACAAACGAATGAATGAATGAACGAATGAACGAACGAACGAACGAATGATTGAACGAACGAACGAACGAATGATTTATGACAGCAGTATTAGAAGTAATAATAGTAGTATCAGTAGTAGCAACAACAACAGCAGCAACAACAACTACAGCAACAACAACAGACTAACTCTCAACAAATTCGAAAATGAATCCTGCCCCATGATTTCAGCAATGCATCCGGCCAAGACATACATCATGTTGCTGTACGAGTATGTAACTCTGTAGTCGCCATCTGATTCTAACAAACTCATGCGCCTAGATGAGGTCGATTTTATTATTTTTATTACCAATTTATTATGAATTTATTATAGTTTATTATTATTTTCAATATTATTTTATCTCGCATAAGCCATCGTACGATAATAATTGTAAGTCACCTGATTCTAGCAATCTCACATGTCCAATTAGCTAGAAGGCTCATTTAAGATATTTATATTATAGCCTATAATAATAATAATAATAATTATTATTATTATTATCATGTTACATAAAAAATTAGAAAAACAACAAGAAAACATCCGCCAACAATTGAAACATAACAAACAACAACAACATCAGCAGAAACAACAACAAAAAAACAACAACAGCAACAACAACAGCAGCAGCAACAACAACAAAAATAACAACAACAGCAACAACGACAACAACAACAGCCAAACACCTGCAAAACTCCAGAGTAGGTTTGTCGAGCCCGGTGCCCATAAGCAGGAGTATGGAGTACGATTTGAGAGCCATACGATGGGCCAGGACATCTTTGATGGTGGAGGAATGATGGCAGTGGTCAGAGGTCAAGGTGAACGATGACCCCATGACCTCTTTCAAGGGCGTGTCCCAACATTTCGGGTACCTGCAATTGGTTTTTTGTCGTTGTTTTTGTGTTGTTGTTTATCGTTGTTATTATTTCTACATTTTTTAAAGATTTAATTACGATTGTTTGTCATATTTTTTTAATTTTGTCAAGTAGTAGAAGTTGAGTTTGGGGGGCATTGATAAAAAATACATTTTCAACGTGGTTTCACACAAAGCTTTTATTGAACATACATCATGCTGCGTTTTCTCATTTAAAATGCGTATGTGTGTGTGTGTGTGTATGTGTGTGTGTGTATGTGTGTGTGCGCGAGTGTGTGCGCGCGTGTGCTTAAATGGAAATGCATGGAATCAATGAATTTATATGCGCCGGGTAGATACCTTTTTACGAAGTTTATTTTGAATTTGTATAATATTGATTTACTGGGCTTTTTTGGAGATGAGACAGAAGTGTCAACAACAGCAACGACGACTACTGCTACTACTGCTGCTGCTTCTACTACTGGTTTATTCGGTTTTGTTCGATTAATATACGATGTCATAGCAATAACAATCATAACAACAACAACAACCACCACAACAACAACAACCACAACCACAACAACAACAACAACAACCA
>NW_008705364.1:634887-654887 GCF_000326865.2 Helobdella robusta | reverse complement strand
ATTATTTTTAAACAATTAAAATAATATTAGTTAATGTGTTTGTTGATTTTGATTAAGTGAGAAAAACATAATAGATAGAGAGAAAGAAAGCAAGAGAAAGAGAGAGAAAGAGAAAGAAAAAAAACTAGATTAGATTGTTTCGTTTAGATTTTGAGAATTTGATAAATTTTTTACTTAAATTGCCACCAATTTTACATCAAAATAATGCGTCAATTGTTTATTTAATGCCAGATTGATTGAGTGAATGATTGGTTGATTGTGTGATTGATTGATTGAGTGATTGATTGATTGATTGATTGAAAAAATCAGGTTGAAAAATAAACAGAAACGCAAGAAAACTTTTCAAACATAAAACACGTATTTAAGGAACGAACGATCGAACGAATTAATGAATAAGCGGATGAATGAATGAACAAATGAATAAACCAATGAATGAGTGAATGAATGAACGAGTGAACGAACGAACGAGTATAAACATTTCTAATGAAAAAAAATTTCAATTAAGATCAATTTAAGTTCCTCTCATACTTTTCGGGCGCCAATCCAACAGAAATACCGAAGAAGAAAACACACGTACACATACAAACACACACACACAAACACACATACAAACATACACACACACATACATGCAAGAAGCATGTGGCAATCGTGGTCTCTAGGCATTGTGTAAGACTTGAGATTTAACTAAAATATATATTACGAATAAACCAAAGGAAGATTTTTGGAATAAGAAAAATAATAACAATAGTAATAATAATAATAAGAAGAAGAAAAAGAAGAAGAGAAGAAGAAGAAAAAGAAGGTCATAGGTTTTGAAAAATTGCAAAATATTAAAAAGATTATTATTTACATAAGTTACATTGTCTGCGTCCTCTAGGCAGTAATTTATAAATAATACATACATACACACACACACACACACACATACGCACACACATACACGTACATACATACGTATATAGAAGGTTTATTTACCAACATAGGCTACAACACTTTCTTATGGGTTGAAGCAGAGAATATGCAAAGAATCTCAATTTTTAATTATTTTCGGTAATGTCGATTTTATTTTTTAAAATTTATACCAGATAAAAGAAATTAATTACCAAATTGAAAAACAATTAAAAAAATTAAAATTTTAACATTTTAAATAGAAGCAATATTCCGTAATTAGTAAACACACACGTACATACATACACACGTAAACAAACTTAATTACATTAAACATTGATATCTATCCTTAGTGAGTTGATACTGGATATTTGACCATTTTAACACTTAATTCATTTTGATTCGTTATGTTACACAAATTAACAATGTCTGTGTTTCTACATACTTTTGTTTGTATGTATGTATGTGTGTGTGTATGTATGTATGTGTGTGTATGCGTATCTGTGTGAATATATATGTATGTAGATAAATTGATATTTGATATTTTAATTACTTTAGTTAAAGACTTAATGACTTATTCATTCATTCATTCAGTCACTTATTCATTCATTCTTTTAGCAAATTTGTTCAATTTTACGTTCATTCATTCATTTATTCATTCATTCATATACATTTAATGTATACGAATACCTTTCATAAAAAGTATTTTGAACTTATTTAAAAGTAAATTTTATTATAAAATTTATTAAAAAACCAACGCATTTACTATTATTATTATTTTATAATTATTTATTTTTACTTAAATAAACAAGAAGAACACAAAGAAATCGAAATTAACGAAGGAATCATGCATTGGCACACTTGTAACAAAATGATCATTAACTGATTTAAAATTAATATTCATGATTAAAATTGATCAATCAATCAATCAATCAATCAATCAATCAATCAATCAATCAATCAATCAATCAATCAATCAATCAATCAATCAATCAATCAATCAATCAATCAATCAATCAATCAATCAATCAATCAATCAATCAACCAATAGATATTTGTTCATTTGCACAATCACAGAGATTAACAGAACAGTATTATATATATATATATATATATATATATATATATATATATATATTAATATTACTCATTTAAAATGAAATATATAATTAATTATGTCGTGATTTTTATAAAACCAAAGTTTAAATATAGCTAAATAATAAATAAATATTCATGTATTTATTTGACAGCATTCCAACATTGCAATAATCAAAAAGTAATCTTCATTATAACTAAGATATGCAGAAAATTACATACATACAAACATACATACGTACATACATACAAACATACATACATACAAACAAACATACATACATACATGCTTACATACATGCATAAATACATATACACACACTTATTTACCAATCAACCTTCAAATTAGCTTGATGTTTTATATAAGAAGCATAGATTAATCAATTTGAAATCCGAGTATATGTGTATGTGCTTGTTCGTATGTATGCAGTGAAGAACAAAAATTATACACAAGTTTATAAAATATAGGTATATTAACAATTTAACATGCAATTATCTTATAAAAAAATATTTAAAAGTGGAATTAAACAACAACAACAACAACAACAACAGCAGCAGCAATAAAAATAATAATAATAACCATAATAATAACAATAATAAAAAATTATAATCTAATTTAGGATGTAACTGCATCAGACCCTTTGAATCTCGAACAGCTTGATGTCCGTGTCATACCAGATTGGCGGATTCACATTTCTCGAATGGAATAATAATAACAGTAATAATAATAATAATAATAATAAATAAATAAATAAATACTCTTAATAATAATAATAACAATATTATTATTATTAACAATAAAATTAATAACATTGGTAAAAAATATTAAAGATTTGCACGTCAGCATATCACACTGACTTGTGACGAGACCTACACATCTAGCCAACCACCTACCTGAGATAAATAATCCCCCACATGTATGTCCGAAACCACATGGTTGTTCCGGAGTTGGCCTGGTATTTCCTGATAAGGATTGGATGGGGAACCGGAAGTAGTCCCACCAATGTTCCGTGTTGAAGAAATTTCAGAATTTCCGACTCGTCTGTCAGTCCTCTGCGTGGAGGTGGAGTGTTTAAAAGTGAAAATGGTTTAAAAGTGAAAATGGTTTAAAAGTGAAAATGGTTTAAAAGTGATTAATTGAAAATGATTAATCATCTCTCAAGGGAACTCGCACTAACTTGTCAATGCAGATTTTTTCAACTTGTGGCACTAAGACTTGTAAGAGTCTCATTATCGTCTGTAGAGGTAGTTTCTGCTTCCAGCTTTGTACCTTTGTGTGTGTATGTGTATGCTTGTGTGTGTACGTGTGTGTGTAGTGTGTATGCTTGTGTGTGTACGTGTGTGTATGCTTGTGTTGTGTACGCAATGCATACATGTTTGTGGGGTGCATAAGTAAGTGCATGCATGAATGTTTGTTTGGATGAATGCTTGCATTACTTCTTTCAGCTCTTTACAATTCAAACGTAGCAACAACGATTCTAACCCATTCAGGGCTAGCAACCCAGCTACTCGAACCCCCCTTCTTGTAAGATTTGGACTTTTCCGAGGTATTAGTAGTAGTGGCGCATGAGCGTGTCGAATTCGCGGGACTTCCTGGCGCTGCCGACGACTGAAAGTCAAAAAAAAAATGAATTAATCCAACCAGAGGGGTGTTCGAAATAAATTTACTCACTGATGATGATATCGTCCTCTTCCTTCCGTCATCATCATCACCGCCAGCGCGAATAACCTCATCGCTATCATCGTTATCATCATTCTGATTATCGTCACGAGTGAGTGGCTTGTTGCCGCTGGTGGTAGCAGCATCATTGCCGAACAAATCATCAGACAGGCTATACTGTTGTTGTTGTTGCTGTTGAGACGTTGTTGGTAGCGATGTAAACGAGTTAGGATTGGTTTCGGTCTGATCTGTTATCATATTGGGAGCCTCTGACTTCTCTGTCATCTTGTCTATGCCTACACATGATGGTGACGATGTTGAAGTAATAAATCTCTCTCTCTCTCTCTCTCTCTCCTTTCTTTCTCTTCACACGTACACGCACACACACACACACACACACACACACACAGAGGCACACATACGATCATAGTCAATGATTGATAAACAATAGCTTTTTAATAAATAAATAAACGGTAAATGAATAAAACATAGATGATCAAATTTCTAAGGAGTGAACGAAAATATTTGCGAAAAAACAAAAACAAAGAACTAATAACAATATTAAATAGTGAAAATGATAGAAACATAGAAAAACTATCACATGCACGGGACGGAAATTGATAAATTAAATGATAAAAAGAATTCAAACAAGCTCGTTAAATACAATGACTCAATCAATGTACATCGGTTATCGTTTCAACTTATCAACTTATAACAAAAACAACAATAACAACAACAATAACAACAACAACAACAACAGCAACAACAACAACAATAATAAGTGAAAGCTTAATTAGAAATACACGCAGCTTGAATGAACCGCCCTGTAAAAATGAAAGTAAATATTAAAATGCATAAATACGTATCAACAAAACACACACACAAACACACACACGTACGCGCGCACACACACGTTATCAACATTTAGTACGGCCATGGACTAATGATATAAAACTCCATCAACAATAGCAATAACATCAACAACATCACTACCAGCATCAACAACAAAAACATCCACAACAACAACAACATCGTCATCAACAACAAGAACAACAACATCATCTACAACTATAACAATAACATCATCTACAACAACGACAACAACAACATCATCATCAACAACAACATCTACAACAACAACAACAAAAACTCACCAATCATTTCAACGAGTTGCGACTTAACAACACTACCAGGCACTTTGGTTATTTTCTGCATGTTAGCCAACTTCGACAGGGGAACCTTCTCGCACCCGTCCGCTTCATCCCTAATCAGACTCTTCCCTAATTTCCTAACCTCCCCATTTTTGGTTTTACCTCTATTATCACTAGATCTTCCCCCAGTAATGTTAACGTTACCATCTTCATCGTCGTTAACGTTTATTAGCTCCCCTACCTCTGCGAATCCGACATATTGTTTTGCTACTTTTAATTCATTCACTTCATCATCAGCGTAATTATTTGCGTCATAATTATAATTATTATTATTACTACTATAATTATTTTTAGTATTATTGTTACTATTACAATTGTAATCTTTGTCGTAATGCGTGATCAGTTTGTTGTATTTATTACACTCGTAAGTGAGGATGTGTTCATTATTGGTAGATTTAAATTTGCTAATGTTGTACCGTTCACACTCTTGTTCACCATCGTTTGCACTGATTGCTTGGTATGTTCGTGTGGTTGAACGAATGGCTGAAATGTTATTGCTTGTTTTCATGTTTGCTTGTTTGTTTGTGTGTGTGAGTGTGATGGTTTGTTTGTGTGTGTGTGTGCTTGTATGTGAGCATGCTGTGTATGATGTATGTCGTTGTATGTACGTTGTATGTTGTATTATATGAGATTATTATGAATGTCTGATGATCAAAATTAGAGACGCACCGAATGTTTGGCTCGGCCAAAATGTGACATTCGGTTCTGGCCATTTTTAAAGGCCGAGAAGGGCGATCTCCGTTTAAGTAATCACTTTTCGGATTTCAGAAGAATAATTGTTGATTATTGCTAGCGGGAAATTTATTTTTCCAATCATAGCAATTGAAACTTCTGAATTTGAACCAGAGACTGAACATTATCTCGATAGAGAAGTATTGAATATACATAAATCGCCTACCGTTTTATAATATTTCCAATGGTTTGTTTCTCATTTCAAACAATTAGATTTTTTTCAAAATGGTGGGTTTTTTGGTAACCAGCCTTCGGTTTCGGTCGAATAGTCGAGCAACTAACTAATCATCGGTGCATCTCGTCGGTGTTTTCATGGATGGTAAAAAAGAAGTTGAAGAAAAAAATGGTTTAAGTAAATAATTTTAAACAACAACAACCCTAAAACTAAAAAAAGAAACAATCAGCGTAAATAAATTGAATGACTTAACTAATATAAATAACTTATCCGTAGGTATATACAACAGAAGCAAAAGCAAATTAAAGTAAATGATTTGAAAGTAAATCCAATTTAGAAATTGGAAATAAATCTTCTTTTAATTAACAACGTTAACTGAACAACACTTGGAATATTATTAAATAAACCAAACCATCTAACCACTAACTATATGAACAGTGATACGAAAACTAACATACACAAAATGAAAGAACTAAAATTTCTATGCACACACACACGTACACACGAACGCACACACACACACATGCACACTCACACGTACACACACTTCTCTAATCTCTAACCAGGTGTAGCAGCAAGACTCGTCTGCAGAGTCCCTGGTTCGGCAGTGACCGCCGGCTTGGACCCCTCCATAGGCTCCTCCTCCTCATTCTGCCTAAAATTAGTGACGGGGAGAGAGTTACTAGTACTAGTTGCTAGCGTAGATGACGTTGTTGGACCCCCTTTTGATAGTTTTCGGGTTAGTCTAGTTAGGGCTTTAGCTATGCTTGCATGGTCACACGGTAGGCTTGCTAGCTGGTGAAAGATCTGACGCTTTCTTATTATGGTGTACACGAGGTTTGAGTTGCCTGTCCAGTTTGTGTGTGTGTGTGTGTGTGTGTGTGCGTTTTTATCTGCATATCCATCTACACATGTATATATGTATAGTGTATTATATCAGTTCTGTTAATCTATAATTTCAAATATATTTATCTACTTATACATTCATCCATTCATTCATCCCATTCATTCATCCGTCCATTCATCCAATCATTAATCCATTAAACCATCCATCCATCCATTAATTCACGAATGAACTAGCGGACCGTCAAACTGATACTGAATGATGTTGTTGAAGACCTCGAGGAGAAAGAACATGAGATGGTGGTTTGACGGGCTGGCAAATAAGAACCACGGTGTTGAAAATGCCTAAGTTCATTATTATAATATAATATAATAATTATTATAATAATAATTAATAATAATAATAATAAAAACATCAACATCATCTTCAGCATCACCTCAAGAAGATGCAGGAGTTTAGCACTGGCAACCATCGACAATGTCTTCAAATAAGGAGAAACTATGATGATGATGATGATGATAAAGAAGATGATGAGGGTGATGATGATGATGACAAAAATGATAATAGCATCACCCATATTATCGCAATTTCATCACCATAACCAACGCTCAAAGCCATCATCACTATCACAGAAATCCTCATCATCATCTTCATCACCATCCACTATTACGACTCACCATTTACAATGATGGTCAGTAAGCAGTCAAACAGAGGCTGCAACCTTTGATGACCGGATGTGATGATCTTATGGAACACCTACACGAACACATCCTCGTCATCATCATCATCATCATAAACACCATTATCATCACCATAAATATCTTTATCATCATCATATCATCATACCATCATCATCGTTAATATTAAGCCATCATCGTCGTCATCATCAGTCGCGCATGATAACATTCATTGGTTAAGCCGCCTGGCACCGCCGAGTTCGAATGCAACGAGATCCTCGCCTGTAGAATGTTGTGCATGTCATCAAATTCATCACAACTTCAGAAGTACACAAGAAAGAATTGTAAGAAATATATCGAGTTAGCCACCATTCGTCACATTCACTAATCCCTAACTAACAATAATGAGTAGATCGGCGTGGGACCCTGTGAAAACAGGGATGTCCATGGGTACTCGAACCGTGTAGGGTTTGTTTAGTCGCACCCCGAAGTTTCGTTCCCCGCTCAACAACAGCAAGATGAACACACCAATGTGCATCAACCCAACTCTCGCTGTCATGGTGGTGAGAATGATGGTGACGTTCTCGACGATTTTGATGATGATGTTGATGATAATGATGGCCGTGATATTGATTTCGATGATATGGAGGGTGATGATAACGATGACAATGTTGCAGCAAATGATGATGAAGACACACACACACACACGTACACACAGAAACGTACATTGATCTGATCTGGCGTCATTTAAGTAGTACAAAATAGGAACCAATATATCTAGGACATCACTACTCTTCAGTACGTAGAACATAAACTTCTGTGCGGCAAAATGTAATTATGATAAATTATTAATCCTGTTTATTTTATTTTAATAAGGTTTTGTTCGTTCGTTCACTCCATCTATTCTTAATTCGTTTCTTTCTTCATTAAATAATATTTATTTTCTGTCGATTAAATACTATATAAAGTATACCACGAAGTACAGAGCCAACTAAAAGCAAAAAAACACATGACGAAAATGAACTAATGAAGCAAGAAACTAATGAAGGAAAGATGGAATGAATAAATGATTGAACAAACGAACAAACGAATGAAGGAGCAAACGAACAAGCGAAAAAACCACTGAAAACCTTATTAATATCACAAATTTTCCATAGAAAAACTAATAGCTCCTGATGAAATTGAATCCTCTTGCACGAGCCGGGCAGATACGTCTGCAGCAGTGGGTTATTCAACAGGCGAGTTATCCCTTTCAACATGAACGAAAAATCCTGAAATCGGTTTTACAAAACATTCAGAGAAAAATAGAAAGAGAGAGAGAGAGAGAGAGAGAGAGAGAGAGAGAGAGAGAGAGAGAGAGAAATGAAAAAAGAAAAAGAGAGAAAAAGAGAGAGATAGAGTAATAATTTTTCTCCAAAGAATTCATCATCAAAACTTGATACCCAACAAACGACTTAAGCCTTTAAAAATGAAGGAAAAGTCTAAAAACTCACATCTTCTCTATGAATTCTCGACAAATAGTTGACAAAGAGATTGTCAGACCCACCAAATTGAACCTTGAATCAATTCATTCACTAATAAATTTATTTTCAAAGTCACTTTCCAACTAATTCACTAATTAATTCATTACCCAATTTGTTTTTGAGCTAATTAATTCACTAATCTAATCCGACCTCGCCAGATGGCCTTCTATCGGTAGTGACCCCATTATTACTGCTGCTATTGGTTCTCTCGTGTGACCCGGAAATGACGTCAGAAGGTGATTGGCTATTGAGGTTGTTGTTGTCGCTATCTAAAGTGACGCATAGAACGTGCAGAGCTATCTGTAGTAGCGATAGTAGTTTATATTATTGCAAATCACATACACACAAACCACACACTCCCACACCACACACACACACACACACACACACACACTCACACATCACACACACGCACGCACGCACAAACGCGCAGACCTCAACAAGCGGTTCTCTACTATCATTGAACATGAGATAATTGTATGGCAAGCCGTAGCCAACTGGATCGTAGGAGCAGACGATGTTTAAGAGGGAAGTGAAGAGTGGCAGAACGTGTCGATTGTCAGTCGAGGTAAAATAGGATATCCACTGATTAGTCTCGATTAGGGAATCTGCTGCTTAGGAAATTAATGGATGTATGGATGAATGGAATAAATAAATGAATGAATTAACAAACAAATGAATGAATAAAAAAATGGAAAAAGATCGATCGAATGAATGAATGGATGAATAAACGAAAGAGCGAAGAAACAAACCGTGAGAGGGGATGTACATAGTTTCAGAGAAACATGTGAGCAACAACTTCAAAATTTCAGTCCTGTTTTGTTCGTAGGTGGCTGTGGCAGGGTGGTTGTGGGTGAAGCCGACACCAGCCGCCCAAATATACTCGCAGCTGTCAATCATCGACATGTCTTCAGGGTTGTCCTTGCGGTAGATTGAGGCATCGGTGGTGAATTAGTGATGAATTAGTGGTGAATTAGTGACAGATTATCAACAGATCTATAAAAAATAATGCACCAGCAGTCAGTTTTTAGTGAATGATGATGAAATTATAATGAATTATGGTGAAATGTTAAAATAAATTAATGCACCAGAGGTGAATTATCATTTAATTGGTGATAGACTGATTGATTAATAAAAAAAAAAATGAGTGAACGAATGAATTAATGAATGAATGAACTTATTAAGATACAACAACAACAATAAATGTAAGTGTTACAAAGAAATGAAGGCATTAAAACAAATGGTCTCCATTGATTAACAACAACCCACACAAAAAATCAATAAACAAAAATAAGAACAACAACAACAACGACCATAACAACAACGACAACAACAACAACAACAACAACGACAACAATAACAGCAACAATAATAATAATAGACTAACAGGTCCTGATTTTTTGTTTGGAGATACAGTAAAGTCTGGACAGAAGAGCAAATCCTGTAGCAATTTTTTTTTATCAATAATAATAATAATAATAACAATAATTATTATAACAATAATTATAATAAAATAATAAATAATAATTATTATAATTATATTTGAACATAGCAGGCATACAAACACAGAGAGATGTGATGAGAGATTGGGCCAGTGGCACACTGTTGTCTGGCTACATGGGAATGAACAAAAATTTACCATTCCTATAATTTATATTCTTGATATTTCTATTAATAATTATATTATTACTATAACTATAGCTATTATTGCTATTCAAATATACACAACACAGAGAAAGACAGAGTAACCACACAGTCACATACACACCAATGCACACATATTTTGTTGATTTTGAATTATTAAAAAGTAAGGGAAGATGAGAAAATGACAAATATCACAACAATATAGCAGCCAATGCATGAATGTGCGTGTGTGTGTGCGCGCGTGTGTGCGTGTGTGTTTATACTTCGTTGGCATCATCTCGCTTGTGTCCGGGAAGTGTGCTCCAAAAAAATCCTCTCCAGTCAGGGTCTTCAAATATGTATGGAAGAATTCTTATCAAAAGTCTTATGCAGTTCTGAACTATAATAAATAAATAAATAAATCAATAAATAAATAAACAGTCACATAAATAAACAATTATGAATAATTATAATTTTAAATTTCATGATATTATATTTATTTAACTAAAAACAAGCTAAATAATATCAGAAAACAGAAAATTTTAGATTATAAAAAAGTTTTAAATACAAAAAATTCCCAAAACCCACCCATCTTGTCGTCCCTCACCAGATTACACCCCCGAATCTCCACTTGCACTAATTTTTCAACAGCCTTGGTAACAAGTTTTGGCAGGTTTAGATGGGGACTCTTCTCTCAGAGCCCTAATTTCAGGAAAATGGATGGTTAGAAAAAAGATTAAGTCCATTTTAATTTAATTTAAATTATTTAATTTTTAATATTTAAACCAAATTTGATTTTCCATTTTTCTCAATTTCTAACCAGCAGCTGGGATCAGAGTGAAAACATCTTGAATGCATGTTGCTGATTCAGACCAAAACTGACTCCAAAAAGCTTCATCATTTGCATCTACAGGCTAAATTTTACATTTTTAATTAGTTAGTTCCTGACAAGACAGAGTTAATTAATTAATTAATGATCAGACAATTTATTATGAGAGGCTAAAACTTCTAAAAGACTAAAAGAAAAGCTAAGAAAATTAATTAAAATCAGTGTTTTTCTTCTTGACAATTCAATTGACAACTCAAGCCATTGGTCTAAAAATAGTACAAAGTTAACAATAAAAACAATTCTGAATTGCACTGATCAGTGATTTTAATTTCCGGACTTACCTGGGTACGAGTTGTCAGCTGGACCACAGATTTTCGGAAATTTAATTTTGCATCAGTGTTTCCCATAGTTTTAAAAATTTATGAATCGGACTTCAGTGTTTCAAAATATAAAATTTAAATAAAATAATTAAATAAAATAATTAAATAAGTTAATTACAAAAATTGTAAAGTTAAATAGAGAAAAATAAAGCGTACATATGCAGAGAATCTTAGCTAAATTTTTTTGCTTACATACGTGCATTAGATTGGGTCGATCTACTTGTTAAATCTTCGTTTATCAATATTGTAACGTAAAGAAAAATCTGTTGTATTTTTCAGTCTAATTTGGATCGTTGGTCTCTATTTAGCTGAACGTTTTATTATTTCTATTTAGTTGGACGCTGGTCTTTAGTTAAGTTAGACGATTGCCCTCTAAAGACGGTTGGTCCTCAGTTGAATTAGATGATTGCCCCCTGCGGCCTAGGTAAGGTTGCCTGGTGCTGTTTCGCAGCGGGTGCTGTGCGGTGACGGCTTCGAATATGACAAATAGATCCCCCGCACATAACATGCTTCACGTGTAATGTGTCGTTCTCGTTTCCCATGAATTGATTGAATTGAATTTACGATGTTTGTGTGCTGTTGATTTCTCTGAACCTAGGAAGAGGCATTGAATTATATAATTGAGTTATATAATTCCATGGGAAGAGGGTAATGGGCCTATGACTCTTTTCTAAACTAAAGACGGTTGGTCCTTCTTTTAGTCCTCAATTTAGAGGACGATTGACCATTGAAAATGGTTGGCCCTTAGTTTAATTAGACTTTTAAAAGTTTTTTCTCTAATGAACATTAATTTTAAGCAAAATAACAAAGTACTTTATAAAATGAATGTTTGCTAGCTATATTCTTGTGACATCGGCGAACCATTCTTTTTGTTTAAAGTCCATGCCTATTTGCAGACAAAAATGATTCATCCATTAGACGAACCGTATAATTTTGCATTTTTATTTATTCATTGTCACGATGTAATTTTACTGAATCGCGTTCTTATCAGGCACTATTTTTGAAAAACAAAAATCCAAAAAAACAAGTTAAAATATGGATAATCCATTTTTAACTGACACAAATTCGTCTGATAAAAAGAGAAGCGTAAATGAATGTGCAACAAAAGTTGAATCAACAGTTGATGGACCTCCCAACAATTCTAATTTGATGGCCGCTGCTAATACTTCTGTCAATCCTAACCACAATTTTTCTTATTTAGGCGATTTTCTGGCCACTTTAAATCAGTCAAGTAGCTATAGCAGACTGAGGAGGTGTTTTTGTATTTTTTAAGTCAATTTTTAATTATCAAATTTTATACTTTGAAAGGTAAATATTATAAAATATAAAGAAACAAATTGAAATTAACTTATTATTTTTAAACCTTATAATACAATTTTGGTGAAAGCTATTATAATTTATAAGTAAATTTCATTAAAGATTAAATTATCACAATTTTTCAACAATTTCATTATATTTGAAAGTGAATAAATACTGATAGTATTTTTGTTTTTATAATATGTGATGATATATAATTGAAATCATTTCTACTTTAAATTTTGTAAACTTGTATCATCCAATCTAATTTTTGATTTTTTTTTCTCAGCAGATTTTTAGATGAAACCGGAAGTCTAGATGTCAACCTAAGTGATAACAATTCATGTCATCTGAGTGATATTAGCAGTGTTTCTAACAATTTTCATATGATGGATGATAATGAGAGCATAGATAATGAAATAAACTCTTCCCAAGACAATGCAATAGAAAGTGCAAGTTCATACAAAAGTGAAAATGATGCTGAAAATAATGATAATGATGGTTATCTTGATAATGATCTCGATGATGACGACGACGACGACGATGACATTGATGATGACTATGAAGACATAGATGGTGTTATCAGAAGTGTTACTGAAAAAAATTTGTCTGCTAATAAAAATAATGAAAGAGATGAATGTGTTGATGTTGACATGAAATCAAATATTGAGCAAACCATTGCTGATCATGATATAACAAAATTTATGCATCTCAACAAAAATAAGCCGCTAGATTCCAGACAATTAAAATCAGACTCACACAGAACCAATCAAAATAACAAAATGGTCAACCTCAACAACAGTCTGGGGTCCAATCACAATTTAAAAATAGAACCAGCCGTCAACCTGACACACAGATTTGACACTGACGAACGAGCGATAGAACTGAACGAAATTTTCACAGAAAAAGATTTAATCAAAGACCAAAGAATCTCAAACATAGATAGCGAAAGTAAAATGAATCTACTGATAAATGGATTTGTAGGTGGCAGTAGTGGCAGTAAAGTACTGACCTCACAGCTCAAAGGACCCAAAGTAACATTGGAGTTTTATTGCAATCGAACCAAGGGATTTGATGACGACGGAAATCCAATTAGGGTCAAAGATACATTTAAGTTGCATAAAGTCGAGTCGTTAGGTGAGTTGAATGACAAAAACGTCAACAAAAACATTAACAATAATCTAAAAGCTTCAGACAGTAAAAATAACATTAGTGTCAGTGATGTTGAGGAGTTGAAAATTAATAAAAAATTTGAGGACCTTAATACAAACACCAACAATGACAAAGACAACAACAAACTTGATGAAAGACCCCAAAACAAAGAACTAAAAATTAATAATAATAATAGCAGTAGTAGGGTTAGTAGTAGTAGTAACAACAACACAAACAACAACATCATTAAACATGTCAAACAGCAATTAAAACCATCCCCTGGCTTAGCCAAGAGAGTTGATGATAATGATAACAACAACAAAATTGACAATAATAATAATAATATTAATCATAAGAAAAATAATAAAGTTAGTCGCGGTGCTGATTATGATGATGACAATGACGATAAGGACGACTACTACTGTAGAATTCAGTCACCCAAAAGGGGTAATAATGATATTGGAAAAGATGATAAAGATAAAACTGTTAAAAATAATGATAGCAGGAATAATAAAGATGATGATGATGGTGGTGATGGTGCTGATAAAAAGAATGGTAAATTTAATCACGCCAGTATCACCAAGTCGAAGAATGCTAGCAGTTTTGATAAGAAAATCATAAACCTTACAATTAATAATGATTATGATGATGATGATGGTGGCGGGGTTGATGATGATTATGGCAGAGATGATGATGATGATGATAGCGTTAGCGGCGGTGCTGATAATGATGACGATAATAATAATAAGAACGATGATGTTGATAATGATGATGATGATGATGACGTAGTCGACGACGACGACGATGATGATGATTTTAAAAAATTGGACAAGTATTTAGTTGGGATTAATGCCAGCTCTAGAGATAACAATGATAATAAAATTAATAATAATAGTAATAATGAAAGTGATAATAACAACAACAATAATAATAATAATAAATTTTCCCAGCAGAGCAAAAAAATCATTGATTTCAGGAGTGAGGACATTGAGTCCAGCCTGAATGAGATTAGGACGATCCTATACGGCTCGGTCGCCGTTGACCTCATCAATGACCACACCCCAACCAATAATAATAATGACAACAACAATAATAATAATAACACTGATAAAAACGATAATAATATTAATAGTAGTGACGGTAGCAATGATAAGAACAGCATTAATGGTGATGACGCTGATGCTAATAACGAATGTGCTTACAATAGATTTGCTAACAATAACTGTTGTAAGGATAGTAGCAATACTAGTAATAATAATAATGATGATGATGATGATGATGGTGGGGGAAATGTTAACATTTCTAGATCTAAATCTTTCAACACAAATCCATTTGCAAATGATGCTAACGATGACGATGATGATGATGACGAAAGAGTGTCAAAAACAACAATTACTACTAATACTACTGCTACTAATACTACTACTAATACTACTGCTACTAATACTACTACTAATACTACTAATAACAGTACTTGCACTATGACTAATGCAAAGAAACTCGTAAGTGCTGATAGAACGTCAGATGATCATGGCAAATACGATAACGATAATATTTATGAATTTATCAGCGACAACCACAAAAGAAGCAACCCCGGCACATCATCATTATCACCACGGCTGGATAATAATAATAATATTAGTAATAATAATAATAATAATAATAATAATAATAATGGTAATAATAATAATAATATTGAACTTTCTGTTATTGATGAGTTACTAGCTGAGTTGAGAATGACGGTCAAATTTGATGACGACGACGATGACGACGATGATGTTAAATTTAAAAGTGACGTTAATAATGAGGATGGTGGGTGTAAGGCCGTGATTGATGATGATGATGATAGTGTTGGTAATGTATCTAAAAATGATGATGATGCAGTAGACGATGATGATGATGATGATATTATCAATGTTGATGGCGAACATTGTTTATCATCGTCGTCATCATCCTATAGAAGAAATCCAAAACATAGTAAGAATAATAATAAAATCAACATTAGTAGTAGTAATAATAATAAGAATAATAATAATAAAGGGGACAACACCGGCCAAATGTTCACTGATAATTTGATTAAATCCTCCAAGAACCCATTTTTAAAGAGTGATGGAGAGTGCCTGTCGGATAGCGAGCCGCGCGACAACAACCGCAACAAGCAACTACAACAAACAAAACAACGACAGCAGCAACAGCAGCAGCAACAACTACAATCATCATCGTCGTTATCTTCGGCCATGATGATGATGATGATGATAAGGGATGTCGAAAAGACCTTCTCTCTCTCCCCTGAAATCACAGATTGCGATAGTGCAGACGCCTGCAGCATAATTTCCGATGATCACGTGATTGGTAATAACAACAACAATAATAATAATAACGGAGGTGGTGATGATAACGCTACTGGGGAGAAGAATTCGCCTAATTTGATGCCGGCTGTTGAAGACGGGTTATCCTCTGATGATGAGAATAATAAAGACGATGAGCGTGGAGATGGCCGTGTAAATGATGTCCTGACCAAAAGAAGAAATAAGAGTGAGGTCGGTGGTGGTATGTTTTGTAACAGTGATGAAGTTCACCTTGGCAACAACAACAACAACACTAACAACAATGACGACGATGATGATGGTGACGACGACGACGATGATGATAAAGGTGATTTCGTCAAGAGGACTAGGAAAAAGAAGGTGAATAAACACAATAGTAATAAAAAAAATAAGCCGAAAATTTTGAAAGAATTTTCCAGAATGGTGGATTCAGCTAACCACCTAGCTAGTTCAGCCAATAAAATGAAGAAGTCGATATCGCTGAACACATCCCTGAATCATCACCAAATCCCTGAAATTAAGCAGGCTCAAAATGGCTGCAAGAACGTGAACAAACACGACGAAAAATTATTACCCCTCCCAACTTTCACCAACAGCGCTAATGATGTCCGCGGTAATAATAATAACAACAACAATAATAATAATGATATCAACAATACTAACAACAAAAATAATAACAATTCACTGGCAAATGTAAAGAGATCTGTAGCATCAGCAACGCCGATAGTGACAAATGCGAAATCGAATAAAATGAATAATAATAATGTTAATATTAATAAAAATGATAATAATAATAATAAAAATATTTGTGGTAATAATACTAAAGTTTTGAGTAATAAAAATAATGTTAATAAAAATACAAACTCTATGCAAGCCAAATGCAATAATAATATCAATAATAATAGTAGTAATAATAATAATAATGGCCAAATAAAATATGCATCAAATGATGTTAAAGGCAGTACAAATAATGCAAAAAATAATAACAACAATAATAATAATAAGAGCAGAGATTCTTCAAAATTATTTCCAAGTGAAAAGACAAGTGAATCAAATGATACGATTGATTTGAGTAACAAGTAAATATCTATCATTATTATTATTACGTCCTACCTCGGGGAACCGTGTCTCTGGACGCAAAACGAAGATTGATTGATTGATTGATTATTATTATTAATAATAATGTCATTATTCGTGTTTTTGTTGGTATTATTATATTATATAAATAAAAATTTTTTTTCAGGAGATCAACCAGCCATAATTCAAGCAGTTCTGGCTCAAAGACTAGAGCTGGTATATATATATATATATATATATATATATGCGCGCGTGTGTGTATGTGTGCATATATGCCTGTGAGTGTCTGTGTGTAATGATTTGTTTTTTAATTTTTCGTTATACACGTACGCGTTCCTTTTTTTTTGGTTAAATTTTGATTAATTTGGTTTTAATTATTATCATTTGTTTTTTGTTCTGTCTTTTGTTTTTATTTTTTAGTTTAAGTCTCAGTGAGAGGAGCCCGAGTGTGTTTCAACAAGTATTTATTCATTTTCTTATTCATTGGTTAATTCGTTTTTTAAATGTGTTTTCCACTGATATAAATATGAAAACTTAACGTGAAAGCGAGTCCGATGCTCGTCTAGAGGCTTTGTTCCACGGGCTCTGCGAGCCATTGCTTTAGAGTTTTATTTCGTGGACTCTTCGAACAGTTGGCTTCAAGTTTCAATATTTTTGCTTTCAAGTTTCATTTTGCCCCACGGACTTTCTTTGAAACTTGAAACGTTTTATCTGACTGCGATACTGGTTATGATGGTTTTAATTAACTCCGTATAATATGAAAATTCGTAATGAATAAGTATTTTGTTTCTCAAGATTCGAAGCATATTGACCAAGATCTGATTGAGAAGAAAAGGTTGCTGGAGATTGCAAAGTTTCAATCTTCGACCAAAAATAACAACAATAATAATAATATTCATAATAATAACAACAATCTCAAACACCACAACATCCAATCGAGTTCTGATTTCAAATCTAATAGTAACTCTGATAACAATATCCGACCGACGCTTGAAAACAACAACAGCAACAACAACAATGTTTCAAACAAACAATCGAACATCAACAGCAAAAACATCAACAACAACAATAGCGTTAGTAGTAATAACGTTGATATTGACGATTCAGCTATTGATACTAATAGCAATAATAATAATAATAATAATAGTCAGAAAAAACTGAGAGATAGATCGAACAACAACACTAAACAAGTTAGCAACAAAAACACCAACAATAGCAAACTAAACAACACCAACTTAGTCGAAGAAAAAGCTATCAGTATTGAGCCTGCTAAGAAATATAATACTGGTGCTGCTACAACTGCCGCTACTAATACTTCAGCTACTTCTCTTACTACCACTACTACTACTAATTCAACTGCTTCTACCACCACCACTACTACTACTACTAATAATAATAATAATGAAACAGTAAATAAACCATTGCAATCATCGTCGTCGTCGTCATCATCAACCTTGACGACGACAACAACATCATCAGCAGCTGCTGATAAAAATGTTGTTGCTGCTAATAAAAGGGTCAACAACCACAATAGCAGGAGCGCATGCTTGGATAATAAATTGCAAGACAAAACAACTACAACAATTTCATCAACTAGTACGACGACATCAATTTCTGGATCGGCCTCATCAATGACTTCAACAACTGCAACAACTTCAGCATCAGCCTCAATCGCAGCGCCAGCAACAGCCACTGCAACTGCTGCTAAAAATGTATTTGCTTATTAAAATTGTTGCAAATAAATTCATTTAAATTTGATTGAAATATTAAGAATGATTGTTATAATTCAATAAATAATATAGTTTTTTTATTTAAATTTTAATTTTGTATTCAATTTCACGGATAATTGTTAGGACGAGAAGCAGAAACCAAAAAATGCTAACAGCAACGATGGGGAAAGAGAATCTTGTTAGTTTACATATTATTTAGAGATTGACCGAAGATTCAGTTTCGATTTCGAAACTTATTTTTATGAATTTTCATACAGTATCTTCTTAACGGTTTGTCAAAGTTTGTATTTTAAGTTAAATCTTAAGTATCGTAAGTTATAGTTATTAAGTTGAATGAACTCAATGATTATGGGTGGATTTGAGTGCCAGATTTGAGTGCACTACTTAAAATACTTTTAACAGATGAAATGACCGACTGAACAAATGTTTGAGTAGATGAATGATTGATTTTAATTGGTTGACTAACCGATCGACTGATGACCGACCGACTGATTCTCACCACAGTTCTGATAGAGGGTGTTCTGTTCAGGGCCCAGTATCTGGGCTCCACCCAGCTCATCTCTGAGGGACAGCCTTCCAAGGCCACCAGACTTATGCAGGCTCAGGAAGCCATCAATAGAATAAAAGTAAACTTTTGTTTGATTGATTGATATTTAAATTTTCGTTTGTAGACCATTCATCTTTTAAAGTTTTATGACGCTTCTTCTCTGATTTTAATATCCTTGTCTTAGAAAGTGAAAACTAATTTAAATTTGATTGTAGATCAACGGGTAAGAGT